>NC_142937.1:61030791-61058291 GCF_046866305.1 Octopus bimaculoides | reverse complement strand
GAACCAAATTCTATACCCTGCTTGATGGGAATGTTATTTCAGAATTTCTTTTTTTTTTTCTCTCCTATAGATTCTTCAATAATTTTGTTTTCTTTTTTCAAGACAGGTTTTTCTGGATTTATTTTATTATTTTTTTTCACAGTATATTTATCTTGTGATGAAAACATCTTAAATTGTAAATGCTAACTTGTATATACATATATGTCATATGCATATATTTTAATTTTATATATCCACATGTCTACATAGAGTTACATGTGATAAGGACTAACTGTATTAAGCAGTTAAAAGATTTTTCTACATACATTAGTTCCATATATTTTTTCTGCTCTTAGTTTATTTTTCAGATACTATTATAATAATTATTATTATTATTACTATTATGATTATTATTAATATTATTATTTGCTTTTAGTGATGCTACTTTTATCATTGTGGGTTAATTTATCCCAGCCAATTTATAGAAGGGTTTGACAGCTGTGAGATTGTGATACCAGGAATAGGGCAAAAATTAAAGGCCCTTTTATCTGGACAGTAAATACATACATTCTAATATTAAACAAACTGAGTTTCTCATTGTAACCAAGCTTTTTTTTTTCTTCAATTTGTTTTATTCACTTTTTTTTTTTTTAGTCTTTAATTATCATCAGTTATTCCAGAGTTTGCATAAAGCTATCAAAGTATCAGTCACTGAAGTAGGAAATCATTATTATTATAAAAGCCTTGCCTGAGATGAGCATCTATGCTGGTTGATGTTCTTCCTTGTGTACGGGTTTCAATTTTTTTTTTTTTTACCCAGTTGGAGGCCTTGAAATAGGGGAGGTAACCACATTCCATACTGATCTTGTGTGTTTGTCTCCCTTCAACTGAAAATTTGTGGCACAAATGCAAGGACTGTTGGGGTGGGGGATATTTATGTTTTTTCTCTTTTTTTTTATAAAAAAATTCCTCTCTTACTAATTTCTTATATTTTCTAATCTAAAAAAAAGTAACACAAACAGCTCAAAGCTGACATAGGCAGGACCTTTTCATCTTTACAGAAAGACTAGATTTTAAAATAAGATTTTAGCAAAAGGGATATTTTCATATAGGCATTTCAAAAATCAGATCACAGCTGAAGTAAGAACAGTACCATGGCTTTTTGTTAAACCAATTATTTTTTATTTCAAACTTGCATTTGCGCTTGGCAAGAAAATTATATTGAAGATGTATAAAATAAAAGAAGCTGAGATATCTTTTTTCAAAAAAAAAATTATATATATAAAGAAATGAAAAAAAAGTCTTAACTGTGACCATTTTTTGTGTGTTGGAAACTGGAATGACCAAAATCCAGAATATTACAAAAAATATTTGAGAAAAGTTTTAGAGAAATTGATGTTTAAACCTTGTGACTCCAACCCAGAAACATTCATAATGTTATGATTGTAATTATTTTTATTTTTTATTCTGTGATATTGTTATTTTTTTTTTTCCTTTTTTTTTTTTTCTAAACATTGTATCTAACTGTTCACTTATAACAGTTTCTGCAACTTGTCATTGCTGCAACTTCTACTACTACTACTACTACAACTGCAACTACTACTACTTCTACTACTACTACTATTATTATTAATAATAATATTTTTATCATTATTATTTTCAATGACTTTATTATGATTATTATTCTTACTAATATCATCACCCGTCTTCACAGTCATTATTATCACCCATCATGTATCCATTATTAATCATTGATCTAATTATTTGTTCAATGTTGCCATTCACGTGGGATTGGGAAAGAGGATTTATATTGCTGTTGGTTTTGTGATCCTGATTGAACTTGAAGCTATTTAAATTGTATAGAGTTGAGTCACATCAACATGTTTAGATTTTGAAACCCATTTTTGCTATTGTGACACAAACTTTTCCTTCTGCAAATATGTGTGTGTGTGTGTGTGTGCGCGCATGTTTGTGTGGTAGGGGTAAACAGTTTGTTTATCCCCTGCGACCATCTACTAGTTAACCTTTCCTTTATAACTTTATTACATCTGAATTCTACTTGACAAGAAAACAAACAATGTCTGATAAACTTAGTGTTTTGGAAGGATCACTACACCAATAGTAATAATGATAATTGAAGAGAGAGGTTGCGATTAGCAATGAAAGGACTTTGACTAACAAGCAACCAATTGATTGTTTAACCAGGACATTAAACAAACAATCGATTAGGTAGCTGGTTAGATATTTAACCAATCGATTAACAATAAAGAAGTGTTATTGAACCAGTGCATGTGTTATTATTGGTGTAGGGGCCCTCCCAAAACACAAGATTTGTTGCAACACAAATTCACATCAAGAATCTTGCAAACCAAATACAAAAACTGACTATTTCCTCTTGAATTTGTTTTTTTTTTTTTTGGAGGTGGGGTGGGGAGTTAATTATTTTTCACTCTTTTTCTTGCAAACTTCCTTAAAAACCTCTAACTTAACCGTGATCTAATTAACCCTTTCATTTCAAATCAAACTTATTTCAGATTGTTTCAGTCACTGTATTTGGTTTTTTGTTTTTTGGGGTTTTTTTTTTTTTTGTTTTCACCAAATCTATTTATAAAATGCAAGATAAAGGGAAAAAAAGTGTCACTTAGTGATTAGTACATTTTTGGAATGTGAATGCTTGTTGGTCATTCTTGTTCATTTGGGGGATCACAAATGTTTCTGAGTCTATCTGAAATAAGATACATGTCAAAGAATAATTGGAAAATAAATGTAAAATAAATCAGTTGTACGTGTTGGCTTTATCATTGATGTTAATTATTGATAATTTTTTTCTTCAGGGTTTTTTATAAAAAGAGTGGCTGTGTGGTAAGTAGCTTGCTTACGAACCACATGGTTCCGGGTTCAGTCCCACTGCGTGACATCTTGGGCAAGTGTCTTCTACTATACCCTCGGGCCGACCAAAGCCTTGTGAGTGGATTTGGTAGACAGAAACTGAAAGAAGCCCGTCGTATGTATATATGTTTGTGTTTGTTTTTGTCCCCCCCCCCCCCAACATTGCTTGACAACCGATGCTGGTGTGTTTACGTCCCCGTAACTTAGCGGTTCGGCAAAAGAGACGGATAGAATAAGTACTAGGCTTACAAAGAATAAGTCCTAGAGTCGATTTGCTCGACTAAAGTTGGTGCTCCAGCATGGCCACAGTCAAATGACTGAAACAAGTAAAAGAGTAAAAGAGAGTATCAGGTTTTTTAACCCTTTTGATACCAGCCCTTCTGAAACTGCTCCTAGTTCCGTGATTCAAACTTCTTGTTTTAAAGTGTTTTGAATTAAAACCTACCACTAAAATTTTATGTTAATATATGTTCCAAACACCAGCTTCAATAACAATTTTCCTCCTCTCTTTAGAAATAAGAAAAAACAATAACATTTAAATGAAACCAAAAGAAAAAGGAAAAAAAAGGAAAGCTACAAAAGTTCTTATATTCCCTCAGTTTCCTGTAATTCAGACTCTCTTGGTCCCAGCAGACAAAATAGAAAAGGCGTTGCCCTGGAAAATGGCAAGGAACATGCGCTGGAACAGCTACTCTGACTCACGGGGCTTGCATTTGTAGATAGACATCTCCACCCTGATAGTGATGAGTAAAGATATGATTCAGGGTGGCTGAGAACACAGGTGGTCTCCTCTGCCACAGGCTCGACCATAAACCTGTCAGAGAGTGACCAATACTTAATAACAATTATTTGACTACATTCATCATTGTTTTTTAAATTACTTGAAACAAAGGCAGTGTATACCATGAGAAATTATGGTAGCAAAATGGTTAGAATTCTCTTGTACTCTTCTTAAAACAAAGCAAATTGTTTTTAGTTTGAAAATGTTTATTGTTGCTCTAAATTATTTTATACCAAAACTTCTTGTTAGTGACACTAATGTCATTATTTCTACAGCAATTAAAGAGTGCATGAAGGAACTGAAAGATTTGAACATTTTAAATTATCAAAAATGTTGATGATAGGTTGTACAGACTGGGTAACTTTATATAATTTATTTAAGTAGTCTTTGGAGGCAGTTTTAATACTGCTGTGTCTGTTTTGATAACCCAAAGAAGAGAATGTAACACCAATATTTTAGAATATGACTATTTCTTCATTAGACCTTCAAGAAAACATTATTTCAGTGAGATAATTACTTTGGTCTGGTTACAAAAGACTTTAAATGTTTTTGATACCAATTCTGTTAAGATCTCTGATTTAGATTATGCGAAACTTAATTTTTAAGTGTTTATATTAAAGTAAAATCTTCTATCATAATTTTAAATAAGGTCTCTTTTTGTTATGTTCCAAATTCCAACTGTTATTTTAACAATGAAATTAGTTTTATTATTTTACTAAATGGGTCCAAATTTTCAATATTAAAAGGAACACACAAGCAATGAATATTATTGGAAAGATAACAAAGTAAGGTTAATATGACAGAAATGAAGGCGGTGAACTGGCAGAAATGTTAGCACACTGGGTGAAATGCTTAGCGGTATTTCGTCTGTCTTTACATTCTGAGTTCAAATTCTGCCAAGGTCAACTTTGCCTTTCATCCTTCCGAGGTCAATAAATTAAGTACCAGTTGCATACTGGGGTCAATCTAATCGACTGGCCTCCTCCTCAAAAATTTTGGCCCTTGTGCTTAGAGTAGAAAAGAATATTATGACAGAAATGAAAGCAGTGAGCTGGCAGGATTGTTACAAAATGCTTAGAAACATTTCGTCCATATTTACAGATTGATAAAATAGGTAATTGTTGAGTACTGGAATCAATGTAATTGACTTATCCCCTTCCCCGAACTTGCTGGCCTTGTGCCAAAATTTGAAACCAACAATAAGACAAATGAAGGTAGAGAACTGGCAAAATGCTTAGCAGCCTTTTGTCTCTCATTACATTCTGAGTTCAAACCTTGCCGAGGTTGACTTGGCCTTTCATCCTTTTGGAGTGTTAATAAAATAAGTACCCATAGAAAACTGGGGCCAATGTAAATGACCTACCCTCTCCATGAAATTGATGGCCTTGTGCCAAAATTTGAACCATTATTATGACAAATGAATTAACCATCAGTTAACTACCCTGCTAGGATGATAGTTAACTCTTCTACTCTTCTCTCTAGTAGCTCCAAATACCAACTCTTCACTGCAAGCAACTGACACACTGACTTCTTCGTACATATTTAATATACATGTAATCATATTTGTAAGTGTTTATAACAAGCCAAGCCTCATGAGTGAAACTGAGCTGAAAGAAATTGTGCAGAAGTCAGTCAGATGGATTGTACTGCTAATTAAAAAGTCCAAGTTTATTATATCATGTCAGAGGTTTAGCATGAGAATTTACAGTAAGAGTATACATATCTATGGAGTATTCAGTCACTTATTCTCTAATAGTAACAGAACTAAGATCCATTCTTCACTGACCGAATCATTAGTATGCCGGGCAAAATGCTTAGCAGTATTTCTTCCATGTTAATGTTTTACAGCACAGGTATGGCTGTGTGGTAAGAAGCTTGCTTTCCAACCACATGGTTCCGAGTTCAGTCCCACTGCATGACACCTTGGGCTAGTGTCTTTTACTATAGCTTCAGGCTGACTAAAGCCTTGTAAGCGGATTTGGTAGACAGAAAGTGAAAGAAGACTGTTGTATGTATGTATATATATATATATATGGGAGAATATACAAATAATAACAACAGACGAGGACAGGTGGTGTAAATAACAAAAGGATATATTAGTATGACGCTCGGGAATACGGAAAGTCTTTGACGTTTCGAGCTACGCTCTTCAACAGAAAGAATACGGAGACAAGGAGAAAAACACGGAGAAAAAAATTGAATAGTGTTCAGTCAACAGTCAATCATAATAATGGCCGATCATATATATATATATATATATATATATATACTTGTGTTTGTCCTCCCACCATTGCTTGACAACCAATGCTGATTTGTTTATGTCCCCGTAACTTAGCAGTTTGGCAAAAGAGACCAATAGATTAAGTACTAGGCTCACAAAGAATAAGTCTTGGGATCGATTTTTTGAGGTGGTGCTCCAGCATAGCCACAGTCAAATGACTGAAGCAAGTGATAGAATAAAAGAATGCCAGCTAAAATACTTGCTGTCATTTCGTCTGTCTTTACATTTTGAGTTCAAATTCTACCAAGATCGACTTTCATCCTTTCAAGATCGATAAAATAAGTATAAGTACCAATGAAGTAGTGGGGTCAATGAAATTGACTATCCCCCTCCCCCAAATTTCAGGCCTTGTCCCTATAGAAGAAAGGGCTATTATATTTCTAAATTACTCAATGTCAGAACCTTCCTTTATTTAGAAGCCATGAAAGTACCTTAAATAATTTTGTTACAGGTTTATAGTGGAGGTACATGGCTTAGTGGTTGCACCCTAGATCATAAATTTGTGGTTTCAATTCCTGGACAGGTGATGCATTGTGCTCTTGTACAAAACACTTCATTTCCACTCAGCTGGCAAAGGAAGTAAATCTGCAGTAGACTGTTGTGTCCAGGGGGGAAATATATACACCACAGAACCCGGAAAACTGGCCTTATGAGCCTATGGCTCAAGAAGGACCTTTGATCCCATTTTCTACAGGTTTAAAATACCTTGATGATTTCTTCCTGGACCCTATGGAAATAGAAACAAGATCATCATCATTTAATATCCGTTTTCCATGCTAGTATAGGTTTGAAGGTATGACTGGAGCTAGTGAACCGGAGAGCTCTACTAGGCTCTACTAGTGGTTGGCAAGGTTTCTATGGCTGGATGCCATTCCTAACACCAACCACTTAACAAAATGTAATAGGTTCCTTCTACATGTCACTGGCATGGGTGCCTTTTTACATGTAACCAGCATGGGTATCTTTTAAATGTCACTGGCACAGGTGTTTGTTACATAACACCAGCACAGGTGACAAGTAACTTGCAAGACAAAGGCCTCTTAGTTGAGAGTGGAAGTGGAACTGAAAGAAGAAGGTGTGTGCCACAAAAAAGGTGGGAGTATGATAGAGGGACAGGGATAGTTGACATTATAGAGGAGTTATTCAGTACCTCAGTAGGACAAGGAAGGAGAAAAGAGTTGGGAGAGAATTAGGGAGACAGAGTGAGAAAGAGAAATAGATGATGTGGGGATGTATTGGGTCTGCCCACAAAAGAAAATTGGGGTTGGGGTATAAGTAGTGCAAAGGAGATAGAGAGGGCTGTTCCGTGAGAGCAAGAGGGAATATGTTTTGGGATGGGAAAGACATGACTGTAGCAAGTGATGGTGAGGGAAATTGGGGCTGCTGGGAAGTGGGTAGGGAAAATATGTGAGGGCGTGAGGCGTTTGTGGAAAGACACATAAGAGAGTAGAAGGGCTTGCAACAGCTGAGATGCATGAGGGAAAGTGGAGTGGAAGGGTCTGCTGGGAATGTGTTGTGAAGGTGGGGCTTGAAGCATGACCAAAAAGGTGTCTTCTCAAGCACAGCAAATCACCAGAAGTCTCGGCCATTTGTTGTCTCCTCTGTAAGGCTCAACAACCAAAGTTTATATTTCATTACTTCATCCCATGTCTTCCTAGGTCTACCCCTTCCACGGGTACTGTCCACAATTAAAGATCAGTGCTTCTTTATGCAGTTTCCTCATCCATACACATCATGTGACCATACCAGTGCAGCCTCCTCTTTTGCATACTACATAAGATGCCTCTTCTGCCTAATTTTTATCTTAAAACACTTACACACTGTTGCATATGCACACTGATATACTGAATATTCTTTTTCCTGTGTGTTAACATACTTTCACCAGTGTGTAGTGTGTGTGTGTGTGCGCACATGTGCATTCTGCTAAGGGCTGTTTGCCTTCTAAACTAAGTAGAAAGACGACCACTGGAATATCTATCACTAAATTACCACTAGAAAGTCAGAAGACTATTGAAATAAAAAAAGCTGAAATCTGTACAACCAGATGTTATAGGAGGAATATTAAAATCATTTCTGAGACTGGGAATTGATACACAACTCGTTTCACTTGTAAGGAATCAGGCTATATATGGAAAGAAGAAATTTATCTGAAAAAGCTGATGGGAAAATAATATAAAAAAAAGCAAAAACAAACCCAGAAAACGAAAATGTTATTGCAATGTTAAATACAGGCTGGCCATATGTTAACATTCTAGCTAATGATAAACTACACAGAAATCACTCAAATATTGATTCATTTTTCACCTTGATTATTTTACAGTATTGTTATTTTACTCGCTTCTCTCAATTGAACACAAAATTCACCTATCTTCAGTGGTTTCAAATTATATGATCAGTTAAATTATATTTCATAGCATACTATTTATTTCAAGGTCTTTTAATCCAACAAATTTCTTCATTTTTTTTTTATATAGGAATTTATTCTTATTTTCATAATTTAAAAAAAAATGTTAGTGCATGTTATGTAGATATTGAAAATTAAAAAAAAAAAAAAAAAGAAAAGAAAAAACTCTTACCGTGTACACTGAGTATCATTATCGATTATAGTTATTGAAAGCAGTGATTAACATTTTGCAATCTTCACTAATCAGTCAATATTAGGTGATTTGTTTTTTTGTTTTTTGTTTTGTTTTGTTTTTTTTATATTTTTCAAAAAGGAGAAAATACAATATTTCTATTACAAGGTTGTCAGTGCAAATATAACTTCATTGAATTACTGTCAATGACTTGCTTTGTTTCAATACAGATCTCATCTTGCTAGGATTACTTAATTCTTACATACCTTACCCAAGGTAAGCTTACATGTCTAGTGTTGTGATGGAATTGATTGATTCCTAAATATGTTGATTTCTGTTTAAAATCCTGTTACGTGATATCTGTGTTGTCTGTTGAACATTTTTTAACAGCTTGGTTGTTCTTGCTTTTCTTAGTAAAATCAATAACTATAAGTCAACTCCTCTTTCAAATATCTGCTTCTCAGGTTCAAACTGACTTTATCAATTTGAAAAATAATTCCTATGCTAAGTCAACAGAAGCTGATTTAATCTCATTTTACATTTAAACATGAACCAACAAACTCAGAATGATAAATCACTTGTCATTGATGCTTTATTTAGAGTCTAAGGTAAAACCTTACTTGAACTGATTTGAACTACTTTCCCTTTCATGCAAATATTTTCTTTTTTTTCTTAAAAATTGAAATATAATTTTACTTAAATATAAAGCAAGCAAGTTTTATTCTTTTATAAGCAAATTATGGACTAACTTTATGAATTTGTTTCAATTAAGTTTGATTCATTCCCTCTTTATTTTTTATTTGTTTTAGTCATTAGACTGTGGCCATGCTGGGGCACCGCCTTGAAGAATTTTCAGTTGAATAAATTAACTCTAGTACTTAATATTTTTTTCTATAAGCCTGGTACTTATTCTATCAGTTTCTTTTGCTGAACTGCTAAATTATGGGGATGCAATCACACTAACACTGGTTGTCAAGTGGGGTGGCGGGGGCAAGCACAGACTCAAAGATACAAATACACACACACATTAACATATACAATAGACTTCTTGCAGTTTCCATTTATCGAATCCACTCACAAGGCTTTGGTCAGTGCAAGGCTATAGTAGAAGACATTTATCCAAGGTGTCATGCAATAGGACTGATCCCAGAATCATGTGGTTGGGAAGCAAAGTTCTTACCACACAGCTACCCCTGCACCTATAATTTGTTCACTTTACACAGAAATTTTTTATTAAAAACTCAAATTGCTTTTATATTCGAAACTTTCAACTGGCAATATATGTGTAGAATAATGGGTGTTTCTTGTTATGCATGTTGCATAATTAATAAATAGCAATTTTTTTGTTTCAAAAAACTGTTTTCAGTTTCCGAAATCTGAATGTAGAATTTGTCTTTCCCCACTGGAAGTAGTGAAACAGGTAGAATATATACCAACTAGCAGACATATATTAATTAAAGAAATATTTAACAGAAATATATTCAGCCAATGCTGTTTGTTTTGCTAGCAGCTACAGCCATAAGAAATAGCTGACCATACTACTGTGTGGTACTTCAGGCTAGAAAAGTTAATATGAAATTTCTGTTGAAGTTGATTAGGTAGGTCTTCCTGTGTGTCATATTAACACATTTTTCTGACATAAATTGTAATTGACAAGAGTTTATTTTAATTCACCTAATACAGTTTCTTCAGGCTTTGTCTACATGTATATTTTTAAGATATTCTTTTGCAAAACTTTATAAACAATAAATCTGAAGATTTGTGGATAGTCAATCATCCTTATTTGGCTGTTTTAAAAAAGGTTTGATACACTTTTAAAAGAAAAACTGTTATAATAAGCACTGTATAGATCTAAGACTTAAGGTGCTAAAACCACTGATAATACAAGCATAAGTTAAGGTGACCAGCTGGCAGAATCGTTAGCATGCTGGGCAAAATGCTTCGCAGCTTTTCATGTCTTTATGTTCTGAGTTCAAATTCCATCAAGATTGATTTTGTTTTTCATCTCTTCAGAGTTGATGAAATAAGCACCATTTAAGGACAAGAGTCAATGTAGTCAACTTACCTGCTCCCTAGGAATTTGCTGGCCTTGTGCCAAATATTTAAAATCGATATTCGTGCGGGTGACACGTAAAAGCACCCACTACACTCTCTGAGTGGTTGGCGTTAGGAAGGGCATCCAGCTGTAGAAACTCTGCCAAATTAGATTGGAGCCTGGTGTTGCCATCCGGTTTCACCAGTCCTCAGTCAAATCGTCCAACCCATGCTAGCATGGAAAGCGGACGTTAAACGATGATGATGATGATGATGATGATGATGATGATATAGTCACATGTTCAGGTCTTACTACCTGTGTGTTGCATATCTGCTTACTATAGTTTGATTGACTGAAGAAATACAGGTTCTACTCATTCACAATTGAGAAATTAACCAAAGAAGGGAATCTATTTGCAAAACTAAAATTGTTCCAAACAAAGCACTTTTCTCACACGAGAATAGAAAAATGGCAATAAAACTTTTTTCCCCTTTATTGCAGAGCACCTCGGGCAAATTTCTACTATAGCTTGGCACTGACCAAAGCCTTGTGAGTGGATTCGGTAAATGGTAATTGAAAGAAGCCCATTGTATATATGAATGTGTATGTGTGTGTATTTGTATCTTTCAAGGAACATTCTCATAGTTTTTACAACTCTAAAACATTGACAGAGTTCTTTAATTGTCTTAAATTCTGAATGCTAAAAAATTTATATACTACTCAGCCAGACCTTTGTATTACATGAACAGTCAATCCAGCAGGCTTCCATACAGTTTCTATCTACCTAATTTCACTCACAAGGCTTTGGTTGAGTTCATACTATAGTAAAGAAAACCTTGCTCAAGAAACTATAATGTGCAATCAAACTTGGGATTTTGTGATTGTGAAGTAAATTTCTTAACCATTTGGCCAAACTGCATCTACTCCTCTGAGACAAAGATGATAATCACAGCACCAGTTGTAGTTTTGTGCTGGGTTTCTGTATTTTATAAACCAAAGGATAACTGCTCTTCATTCTTCTTAATCACCTCCACTTCAATCCTAATCAGATTCTCCTGTTGTCTTTAATCTTTTACTTGTTTCAGACATTAGACTGTAACGATGCTGCAGCAATACCTTGCAGAATTTTTAGTTGAATGAATTGACTCCAGTACTTCTTTTGTTTTTTGCTTTTTTTTTGTTTTTTTTTTTAAATCTGGTACTTATTCTATCAGTCTCTTATGAAGAAATACTAAGTTACAGGGAAGTAAACAAACCAACATTGGTTGTCAAGCAATGGTGGAGGGCAAACACAGTCACAAAAGTATTCACACAGACAAATGTATATATTTATATGTGTGTGTGTGTCTGTGTGTGTGTGTCTCTGTGTGTGCGTGCATGCGTACGTGTGTATGTGTACAATAAGCTTATTTCAGTTTCTGTCTACTAAATCCATTTACAAGGCTATAGCAGAAGACACTCACCCAAGATGCCACACAATGGGACTGAACCAAGCACTGTGTGATCAGGAAGAAAACTTCTTACCACACAGCCATGCCTGCACCTAGGCATCAAAACAGTCAACCCTAGACTCTCTTTTAATAGGTGAACACAGATTATTATCTTCTGAGTCCCTGCCAACTGTACCCAGTAAGATACTGCAGGGCAGAGTATGCAGTATAGTTTCAGAAGCCTTGTATATGTAGCATGGTTTGGCCTTGGTTATGCCTCCAAATTTGATTGGTTGCCTCTTTGTCACAGATCATTTTCATCAGAGAAAATTATGGTTATTCCACAATATCTCTAATTTAATCAGTCTTCTGCCTGAAGAAATTTCTGATCAAGAGAAAGTAATGCCATCTCATCTGCTGTAACTTACAAAACCACAATTTACCAAGTTAGTTAGTTGCCTATTCCTCTTAATAGCAGTCTGAAAGATATTTTAATTATCTTAATTAGAAAAATGAATAATCCAAAACTGGTTTGTTTCTCATCTTTTGACATGTATGGAATATTGATGAGATTAAACTATCTGTATTATTTGTCTTCCTTTTCTCCCAACCTGTCAGGAGATTTAATTTGTGAACTCAGCTATGTAAGTTATATAAACAGAAAACCAACTAGACCAGAACAAATGCTGCTTGAATAGTTCTATAAAAATTCTCATAGTTATTGTGAGTTAAACTCACTACAAACAGACTACGTAATAATGTTTTGATTTACGCAAAGAACAGGTAATACTGATGCCTATGAAAAGGCATTTATATCACAACATCAATTCTGTTCTGCTGTGCAAATCTAAAACTTCATATGATATTAAAGTAAATATAGAAATCAGTATGATAACAAAGTAAAGAAATTTTCTGTAATTCCTTGCATTGTTGATGTGGAATGGTAGAGTAGTGAATGTTTTGTTATCATGCAGCTAAAGCAGAGGTGGCTCTGCCATTGCCTTATGAGTGTTTCAGCTCAGAGCAGTTCTCCTTTGACCCCAACATGAGAGTTTCTGCTCAGTACTGCTTGTGAGAAAAATTGTATTATGTCATCATCATCATCATCATAATTCAAAGTCTTTTTCTCCATGCTAGCAAGGGTTGGATGGTTCAACATAAACCAACAAGTCAGAAGGCTGTGCTGAGCTCCAGTGTCTGCTTTGACATGGTTTCTATAGTTGGCTGTCCTTTCTGATGTCAACTACCTCATCTCACAGAGTGTACTGAGTACTTTTGCATGCAACCAGTACTAGTGAGGTCACCAAGTACCCACAAGACAAGACTCTTCAACTGAATGGAGTATAGTATTGAAGGATAATGAAGTATAATAGAAGAACAGATGCAGGTATCTTACCGAAGAGGTGAATATGTACTATATGAAACCATTCCGAAGTGATCTGACAGCCTATTTATTCTATCAAATACAATAAATAGGATGTTGCGCATTTGTCAATGCTTTAACAATTTCATTAAATCACTACCTTTGGGCAAGTGTCGTCTACTATAGCCTCAGGCCGACCAAAGACTTGTGAGTGGATTTGGTAGACAGAAACTGAAATAAGCCTGTCGTATATATAAGTGTGTGTGTGTGTGTGTGTGTGTGTGTGTGTGTGTGTGTGTGTGTGTGTGTCTGTCTGTCTGTCTGTCTGTGTGTTTGTCCCCCCACCATTGCTTGACAGTTGATGCTTGTGAGTTTATGTCCCTGTAACTTAGCAGCTCAGCAAAAGAGACTCATAGAATAAGTACTAGGCTTACAAAGAATAAGTCCTGGGGTCGATTTATTCAACTAAAACCTTTTAATGCAGTGTTCCAGCATGGCCACTGTCAAACGACTGAAACAAGTAAAAGAATATAAGAACTCTTTCTTAAGTCTATAAGCAAAATAGAAGAAATACCAACAAGTTTTCAATTACACATTGTACATCAACAAATAATCCACTACATGATCTCTTGACCTACTAGAAACACTAGCAATTACACCCTACTTTCTTGAATAAGGTAAGATACATTGAACAATCATGGTTGGAAGGCTTTTCATTATATATCTGATTGATCAGAACTGAAGAATTGTTCATTGAGTCACTCAGCTTGTACAATAGATTCATATATTATATATCATAAATAGATATACAATAGATTCATATATTATATATCATATATTATATATCATAGATTACTCCCCTACTACCACCACCACTCTTAGTCTAAGGGTTCCTGTCTTGCAAGGTACTTGGTGATCAAATCAGTGCTGGTCTACATAAGAAAACACTGGTAGTGTCAAATTAAAAGCACTGGTACCATGTAAAAAGCACTGTTACTGGTACCTCATGTAAAAAGCACTGGTGCTGGTGTCACATAAAATGCACTAGTGTTGGTACCATGTAAAAAGCACTGTTACTGGTACCTCATGTAAAAAGCACTGGTGCTGGTGTCACATAAAATGCACTAGTATTGGTGCCATGTAAAAAGCACTGGTGCTAGTACCACATAAAAAATACTGGTGTTGGTGTCATGTAAAAAGCACTGGTGCTGGGACCACATAAAAAACACTTGTGATGATGCCAAGTAAAAAACACTGATGATAGTATCATGTAAAAAGCACTGGTGATGGTGCCACGTATAAAGCACCCAGTACACTCTGTGAAGTGGTTGGCACTAGGGAGAGCATCCAGCTGTAGAAACCATGCCAAAAGATACTACGGAACCTGGTGTGGCTTCTGGCCTTGCCAGCTCCTGTCACACTGTCAAACCTATGTCAGCATGGAAAAATGGATGCTAAATGATGATGATGATGAAAAAGATCACCAAATGGGTCAACAGAGCTAATATGGACTATAATGATTATGTATTTGGACCAAGATATGTTGAAGTCTGGTGCATTATAATGAGCAACTAACATGAAACATTAAAGTAAAACCTATAGTCATGATGGACATAGCTCCTGTTGAACTAATGTCAGGTTGATTGTTTCTCTTTTCTTCAGAATCCAAGTCAGGTGAGAAGCTTGCTTCCCAACCACATGGTTCTGGGTATAGTCCCACTGCATGATACCTTGGGCAAATAAATGTCTTCTATTATAGCCTCAAGTTGCCCAAAGACTTGTGAGTGGATTTGGTAGACAGAAGCTGAAAGAAGTCCATCATGCGTGTGTGTGTGTGTGTGTGTGTGTGTGTTTTGTGTCTGTGTTTGTTTTCCACCACTGCTTGACAACCAGTGTTGGTGTGTCTTTGTCCTCATAACTTAGAGGTTTAACAAAAGAGACTGATAGAATAATTACCAGTGTTTAAAAAATAAAAAAACTAAGTAAGTACTGCGGTTGATCTATCTGTCTAAAAATTCTTCAAGGTGGTGTCCCAGCATGGCCATACTCTAATGACTGAAACAAGCAAAAGATAAAAAAGAAAAGATAAATCAACTTTTTAGTGTCATGGTATCTATAAATTAACTCTTCTGCAAATCATATTGGTTTCAAATTTTGACACAAGGCCAGCAATTTCGGGCATGGGAGTAAATCAATTATATTGAGCCAAGTACTCAACTGGTACTTATTTTATCAATTCCGAAAGGATGAAAGGTGAAGTTGACCTCAGGGGAATTTGAGCTTAGAACATAAAGACAGACAAAATGCTGCTAAACATCTTGCCTGGTATGATAACAATTCTACCAGTGCACCACCATATCATCTGCAAATCATATTAACACATTGTAGAGGTCAATATTATCAGGTTTGAGAGGAATCAGAAAAAAAAAACTAGAAACAAAACTACTGAATAATAAGCAGTAAGTAAAATAGATGTTTACAAATATCAGATCATTGTGCATATATAATGTTTTACTTAGAATGATATTTTCAGTCCACCATATTTTCTGCATTCTTCCATCAGTATGCATAAATATTCTGTTTCTAGATAAATCATACAAGTATTAATGAATCTGAATTAATTATAGATTCCAAAAGGCTTAGAATTATAATTCAAGTCAACAGAATGATGTAACAATAATTTTATATCTTTTTTTAGATTGCTGCAGTGCTGGGACACCATCTTGAAGAGTCTTTTAGTTGAATGAATCAACACCAGCATTTATTATTTTTTTTAAAGACTGAGACTTATTCTATCGGTCTCTTTGTGCCAAGGTTGACTTTGCCTTTCATCCTTTCACGGTCAATAAAATAAGTATCAGTTGAGCACTGGAGTTGATGTAATTGACTTACCCCAACTGCCTTAATTTCAGGCCTTGAGCAAAAATTTGAAACTAATATACATAGGGTTTACTTTAAGTTTTTGATACTAAACCTAAACAAGACAAGAGTTCTGAAAATGCACTAACCAAAGGATTAGTTATTCATAAGTGAATTTGTGTTATATAAATCAAATATGGAAATGAAAAACATTTATGTCTTCACAAAAACTATTACACATGACATTAATTTTGTTGTGGAACCAATAATAGTTATTATCTTTCATTCATTTTTAATTAGTTATAATCATTCTTTCCTAATTATTCTGAAAGAAAAGTATGACATAGATAACACAATGACTTCCTTTGCAGTGTGACAATTATGAGCTCTATTTAGGAACCTACTACTCATGTTAAAAATAAAGGGTTTCTCTTTCCTTCTAAAAGGGTGACTATATGAGATGCCTGAATGAAGTGTGATGTTGTGTATTTGTGAAATATGAGCCCTGAAATCAGAGCATTTTCAGTGACTTATTATTAGCATATGTTATGTTGAATGTTAACTACTAAATAGGTTGAGTTCATGTCAAAAACCGATAGAATATCAATATTTTGAGATGATATTCTAAGTCAAGACAGATGAGAATCTAGGAATGGAGACATCCTTCAAATAAATGACAGAGTTTCAGCCAGTTGTTCTCAACTATTTTTACCTATAGACCCCTTTTGATTTCTATTTCACTCAGGTGAATCCCCATAGCCAGTTGATGCTTTAAAAAAATCCTAGCATATTTTTATGGTTAAATATTATTAGGAAATGTACAAAAACCTATTAAAATATTACGTGTATTGTAGAAGTATAAGCAATTCATTGCACATAAATTTTTAAAACAAAATCTTATATAGATCTTCAAGGATCATATGGACTCCATTTGAGAACTGCTGGTCTCATCATCATCATCATTATCATCATCATCATCATCAACAGTTAACATCCATTTTCCATACTGGCAAGAGTTGGATGGCTTGACAAGAACCGGCAAGGTCAGGGACCACACCAGGTCCCGTAATCTGTTTTGGCATGGTTTCTATGGCTGGATATCCTTCTTAATGCTAGCCACTTTACAGAGTGTACTGGGTGCTTTTTATGTGGAACCATCACCAGTGCTTTTTATCTGGCACCAGCACCAGTTCCATTCTATGTGGCACCAGCACCTACACCAATGGCTTTTTATGTGGCACCTTGGTTTTAGGATCTCAATTCTGTTGTGGTGGATGGGTCTTAAACAAATTCTTTGGACTGGAAGAGGCAAACCAAGACATTTTTAATAAGTTAGGCCAGAGCTATGAATATTGAAACTGACAGTTGAGATCACATTGGATTAATATAGAGAAGTTGATGCTGTATTAAAACATATTCTAATTGAGCCAATAACTGTTGGTATTAGCAACAATAATAATATGGAAAAACAGTGTTTGCTTTCCGGTTCAGAAACTGGTGATGGAAATGGTAGGATATGCAGCATTCCCCTATTTTTCAACTCATGGAGAGACAGGTAACATACAGCATCTTGTCTCACCTTTCCAATATGAGCCTCTCAGTCCTTAGCATACCTTTAGTTCCTGACTCCCGTTTCTATTACTGCAAGAAACATTCCTGTTATGTTATCCTGATTGTAAAACGACCATGTCTAGTTAGTTAATGAGAACCTATATTACAGAGGATAACTTCATGATAGAGCTTTCAATTCTGAAAATAGAAAGAATAGGCAAACAAATTATCGAAACAAAGTTTCCCTTTCATTCATATGAGTGTAAACAAAGTTATGAATACCTTTGGTATAAAGTACCAATCATGTGAAGCACACAGTGCCACTGTTGCAGTGATAGTGCTAAACATCAATACTATGAAGCACAAATTGTTGTTTAGACCTAGAAATTTAGATTGAGGAAATCTAAGATCAAAAGCATTCCAACAGTGACCATCTTGTCTTTTAAGGATTATCTAGAATTACATTACCCATGTTGTTTCTTGTTTATAATTATGGGGGATGATTTGACAGCTATTTCTAGCAGTTGATTGACCACACCTAGACTGCTTTGTTGGCTTGATCAAGCACTAATGGTCTTATGTGCTACAGATAAGGAACAGAATACTTTTATGTTGTAAATAACTAGCTGCAACTCTAAAGATTATTACAGTTAATGAGATATTACATTTGTGTCAATGTTAATCAAACATGAGTTGAAGAAAATACGTATGTTGATCTTGTACATGAAGAAAACTGAACCAATAATATAACACATGATATCTACATTATATCATTTCCTTTAGAAAGTCAATTCAACGATTTTCTACATCTATTTACTTCCATTAAAAACAAATTAGTAGTTGGAATTAAAGAACTAAAAGATTTGTGACTATTACCCACAATAAAAACCTCAAAAATTTGATACATTCTATCTCATGGGGAATTGGTTTGTTTTATTTTGTTTTTCAATGTTATCTGATGTTTGATAGACTTCTGTTTATCAAATATTTACTGAACTTCTGTTCATCTAACATTTACAGAACTTCTGATCACATAATGCTTGCAATAAGTCTCGTTCATCTAATGTTTGCTAGACATCTGTTCATGTAATATTTGCTTGACATCTGTAAACACTTTTTGCTAGTCTTCTGTTCATCTTTCTGCAGGACTTCTGTTGACATATGTTTGCAAAACTTCTCTTCATCTAAAACCATTTATCATCCTTGTAGGTCAAAAAATATCTTGTTGCAAATTCTTAGTACCAAGTCAGTGCTGACTGAGAAGAGCTATGATCAAAAGTATTATAGCTGTCACCAATTCATCTCTTTGAAGACATTGCATATAGATATACCTTACCTGCCATTTTGCAGATGGTAGAGTGTGATTTAAGAGGTGATTGGCTGTCAGTTTTAGTATAATAAACTATAATGTAGAGGCACTTCTGTTATAATTACATGAGTTTATAAAATTAAGCTTCTGATTTTTATACAGAACTTTGAAAATTGGTTATATCTTCAGTAGTGATGTACTGAATTACAAAAAATTTCAGATAAATTGAAATTTGCTTTTTAGAGACAAAAAATAAAAACCTAGAAACAGTTTTTAGCAAGTGGGCAGATAATTTCAATAATTTAATTCTTAATTTCACAGGATATTGAGGGAGATAATTTGATCTTTGTAAGTCAGCAGTTTTGGCTATATTCCAGTTTTATGAGACCTCTTCAGTAAAGCATAGTTTTCTGAAGACAGAAACTTGTTTCAAGTGGAAAAAGGATATAAAGAATTTTGATACATTTTTTACAAAATTTTTTGGAATAAATCAAATGTATCCATTTTGCAATTTCATTTTTGTATTTTTCTTTTTTATTGTATTCATACAGAGATCCAGGAATGGCCACGTGTTTAAGGAGTTTGTGTTTCAACCACACAATCTCAGGTTTCGTCCCACTACATGTCATCTTGAGCTACAATTACCACAAGTTGATTAATATCTTGTGAGTGAAAATGGGCAATAGAAATGTGTATATGTACTTCTGTGTGTGTGTGTGTGTGTGTGTGTGTGTGTGTGTGTGTGTGTGTGTGTGTGTGTGTGTGTGTGCATGTGCACACACATGCACATGTGTATGCATGGATGTTTGTGTCTTCACATTATATGTTCAGTAGAACATACCCTTTCAGTAGAACCCCCTGCACTGATAGGAACTGTATCGTATGTAGATTTAGCCCACAAACGAACTGCAAAACCAGAAACGTGGTCTATAGTATAAGATGTACAGAGGGACGATGCAGAAATAAGACAATGACATATGTAGGCGAAACAGCAAGGAGCATAGGGGAGCGGGCAAACGAACATTGGAGGGAACTTAAGGAAGGGAAGAACTCATCAGTTCTGTACCAGCACGCTGAGCAAGAACATAGAGGCTCAATCAACAACATAGAAATTAAAATTTTATCTACACATAGCAGTGATGCAGCACTTAGACAAATTACTGAAGCTACACACATAATAGAAGAGAAACCTAGCCTGAATAGGAAACTAGAATGGAACACGAACACACACCACTAACAAACCACAAACCACAGCATGTGACAACATGTTACCCATAAACCAATAATAATATGAACAAAGTATAATACAATACATAGATAAACAAATGGAATTAAATACTACATACGTTAACAAAATTTAATTAAACACAAAGAAAAAAAAAACACACACACACACACACACACATGAACAAATAAATAAATAAAAACAAATACAAACGAACACGTATTAACAGAGTATATAGGTGATACAGACACTCCCCATACACACATGCACTTACAAAAGACACAGACACATTGAAAGACACGCATGCGTAGACACATACAATAGGAATACAAAATACAAAATGGCTGATATTTAGCAAGGTGAGACACACATAAGAAGGAAGGAAACAAAGGACCACTGATGAGGTCACAGAAGTGTGACGAAAGAACTCTGGCCGAAATAAGATTAAGATTAATGTAATATAAAGCTGAAGCAAATTAACACCAAATATACAGTGCGTGTGTTTTTATTGGCTAAACTGGCAATATGACCATCCCCAAGTACAACAACATCTGTTTCAACACACGATTTCACATCAAAAATCTTGCAAAACAAATATATATATATATATATATATATGTATGTATGTATAGTATATATGTATATATTCATACACGTATAGTAAATATATATATTATATATATATATACATATATGTATGCATAATATATATATAAAGGCAATGCACCAGCATGGCTGCAGTCATGTGACTGAAACTAGTAAAGAATATATATATATATATATATATATGTGTGTGTGTGTGTGTGTGTGTGTGGACATACAGGAAATATTTTGAATCTGCATATAAAAGCTCCTATTCCATTATGCCAGCTGCAGCCTGATGATGCTGATTGGCAATAACAGTTTTTTGGGGTTGCACTGTGCCAATATAATGTAGGATAAATATAGTAAATACATGTGATTCGTAGAAACACACATAGCGATGCATTAACATATTTATCAATTCCATTCAAGGATTTTTATTATTATTATTATTATTATTATTAATAGTGGTTAGGCTATCAGCATCATGATCATAAGATTGTGGTTTCGATTCCTGGACTGGGCGACGCATTGTGTTCTTGAGCAAAACACTTCCTTTTACGTTGCTCCAGTCCACTCAGCTGGCAAAAATGAGTAACGCTGCGATGGATTGGCGTCCCATCCAGCTGGGGAACACATATGCCATTGAAACCGGGAAACCGGGCCCATGAGCCTGGCTAGGCTTTAAAAGGGCGCATTTATTTATAATATTTATATATATAAGTATGAGTTAGTATAAAAAAGTTCCCAGAGTAGTTGTGTTTCATGAAAAATAACTTATTTACCTAACTTTTACCATTATTTCCTTTAAAATAGTTACCTTGTGCAGCAATACACCAGTCCCAGCATTCCTGCCACTTTTGGAATTCACCCTGGAAGTCATTTTCCATAAGTGGGTCAAGGACCCTGTGTAATTTTCTATGGATCTTGACAATGTTAAAACTGACCTTTGAGTTGCCTTTTCATTTTAGGGAAGAGATTGAAGTCTGCAACTGCTAAATCTGGTAAATAGGGCAGGTGCAGAAGTGATACCATGTTTTTGGTGAGAAACTCACAAGTGAGGAGTGCTTGATGATGGTACATTGTTGCTGTGAAGAATCCAATTTGTTCATGCTCCACAGATCCAGTTGCTTTTGCCAAATGTCCTCCCTCAAACACTTCAAAACATAGCAGTAGGTCTCTTGATTGACTGTTGAAGTCAAAAGAAAAAAAAAACGATGAGCATGCTCTTGATTGAGCTGTAGTAGCTCTGTCATGCCTTCATCAGTTGTGGAGATGAAGGCCTCTTCCATTGTGACAACTGCTGCTTCATCACAGAGTTATACTCTTAGACCCAACTCTCATCACTAGTAAAGTTCCTCAACATGAAGGATGGGTTACCCTGCCAAACTGACAGAGATCTTGGCAGATTTCGACATGATGTTCTTTCTGCTCAATTCCTTTTGAGAAATATCATTACAGATAAAACTATAACTCTCAGTAAGAGACAGCCTAAAATCTTGAAAAAGTTATTAACAAAGGCAAGGTTTGACCTCAGCAACAAAAATCAAACATTCACTGTGTCTAAATGCAATGATAGCTAATGCGGTACATACCAAATAAATCATACCTGCCCATATATGAACACAAAAACAGAGAAAATATACACAAACGCGAACATGAACTGCAAAAGTAGAAATCTAATCTACTGCATCAAATGCCGAAATTGTGAAGAACTGTACGTTGGACAGACAGGTAATGCACTATCAGAACGCTCGCGTGTGCATCGACAACAGATTAAAAACCCAGAGGTCTGCCAAATACCACTGAGTAAACATCTGGCAACATGTGGTCGAAAAACTTTTATGATATTTCCATTTCATAAACTTTACAACCTGAATGAAATTCAGAGAAAACTGAGAGAAAAGGACTTCATTAAGAAATTCAAACCCAAGCTTAACAAAGAATGATTAAGTTAATTTTATTTGGGGTTTAAAAATCTTATCCCTATAACTAAAACACAAAATATCTCTCAAAAGTACTGCTGTCATCATTTCTAAAAATAAACATACATACATAAATATTTATATATATATGTATATATAAAATATAATATATTGTGAAATAGTTTCAGGAAATTAATATCAGAAAAATTCTTTAGAAAGATATATACCTGTGTTGAATAATTATTGTATTAAAAATATAAATATATATAAAAATATATGTAAATATTTTTAATACAATAATTATTCTACACATGTATATATCTTTCTGAAGAATTTTTCTGATATTAATTTCCTGATATTATTTCACAATATATTATATATAATTGCTCATATTAAATATATAAATACTTTAATCGTATTTATACTCTGATACAATATAGCACTCATTGTAAATTTAGTATATAATATTCTTATAGAATATATTTAACTAAAGATTTATATATATGTATATGTATATGTATATATATATATATATATATATATATATATATATATATATATATATATGTATATATATGTATATGTATATATATATATGTACATATATATATATATATATATATATATATATGTATATATACATATATATGTATATCTATATGTATATGTTTATATATATTCATATGCATATATATATATTCATATAGATATATATGCATATATATATTTATATGTATATATACATACATGTATATGTATATTATATGTAGTTGGAATTTACAAAAAAAAAACAAAACAAAAGACACGGACGGGTGTGTAAACAACAAAGAGCGCTTAGGAAGTGAGAAAGTCTTTTACGTTTTATATATGTATATATATATATATATATATATATATATATATATATATATATATATATATACATGTATGTATATATATATATATATATGTGTGTGGTAAGTAGCTTGCTTACCAACCACATGGTTCTGGGTTCATTCCCACTGTGTGGCACCTTGGGCAAGTGTCTTCTACTATAGCCTCGGGCCGACCAAAGCCTTGTGAGTGGATTTGGTAGACGGAAACTGAAAAAAGCCCGTCGTATATATGTATATATATATATGTATGTGTGTGTATATGTTTGTATGTCTGTGTCTGTCCCCCCAACATCGCTTGACAACCGATGCTGGTGTGTTTATGTCCCCGTAACTTAGCGGTTCGGCAAAAGAGACCGATAGAATAAGTACTAGGCATCCAAAGAATAAGTCCTGGGGTCGATTTGCTCGACTAAAGGTGGTGCTCCAGCATGGCCACAGTCAAATGACTGAAACAAGTATAAGAGTAAAAGAGTATATATATATATACATGCATCTGTGTATTTATATATACATATATATATGTATATATATGTATGTATATATTTTTTTTTAATTTTTCAGCTGCAAAGCTGCGGTCCTGCTAGAGCACCAACATTGTCTGACCTGCACCATTATTTGGAACCTCCTCTAATATGTGGCATTTTGTCAATGAAGAAGTTTGATGCTGCTACCCTCATCTTTGTTTCCTGCCATGAGGTAGGCTTATCTGGAACCTGTAACAGGAAGAGATCCAGTTTTGTTTTTAAGACACTTACATCCACACCATGCAGGTCTATCAGACATTTTGGAAGGATATTAAAATGTTGTGGGTCCTAAAAGCCCAAGCCATTGCAGTATCTAGTCCTGTATTTTGATGGCGATGCTGGGAACTTTGTCACTATGCAGTGGTGCCCCGTTCAGCAGTTTGAATAACTTTCAATGCCAAAGATTGGTTCAAGATGTACATCACTGTGTATCTCTCCTGCCTTTATTCCAGGGAGAAGAGTTTTAATTCTTTAATTCTTTAAGTCTTTCCCAGTAGCTGACACATTGCATCGAGACAATTTTTTTAGTATAGCTTCATTGGATTGCTTCGAGTTCTGCCTTGGATTTTTTATTGTGTGCAGACCATATCTGGGAGCAATAGTCTAAGTGGTTTAGAACGTATGTCCTCTAAAGGATCATCAATGTCTCCTTTTCTCTTGTTTTGAAAGTTTGGTGGATCCATCCAGCCAGCTGTCTGCATTTTATTACCAAATTGGTAATATGCACTTGGAAAGATGCATCACGTCAATGCCCAGGTCATGCACTGATTTTGATTCAGGGATTTCAATTCCTCCTGGGCCAGTGTATCATCGGTTAGCTTTGTGTGTTGGTAGCGTAGTGCCTGGAATTTTCCTGCATTAAACTGCATGTTGTTGTCCTCAGTCCACCTATATATATTGCGTCCAACTCCCATTCCAGATGTGCAATATTTCCAGGATTTTGTATTGTCTTAGAGACTTTTGTGTCATCTGCATAGCTAGCAAGGGTAGCTATCTGAGCAGCCAAGGACATGTCTGAGAGGGCCACTATGAACAGCACTGGCCCCAGGACATTGGCCACTACTGCCTGACGTCTATCCTTTCGAAAGTTGTGCAGCCATTCTCCAAGTTTTCCGAATATGCCGAGATCATGCAGTTTGTGACATATCATATGATGGTCAACTTTATCACACCCACGCTTGAGTTATTCAGTAGCTGTTTTAACACCTAGTCATAGTGTTGCAGGAGCTGTGTCAGACAGCTTCTACCCGGATGAAATCTATTCTAGGTGTCAGTCAGCAAGTCATTTTCTTCTAGGAACATGATTAGCTTCTTGTGGACTATTCATTCCATGACGTTACTGATGTGTGAAGTCAGAGAGATAGGCCTATAATTTTTAGCACCTGCTCTGCTTCCTCCCTTA
Source organism: Octopus bimaculoides (assembly GCF_046866305.1). NCBI lineage: Eukaryota > Metazoa > Mollusca > Cephalopoda > Octopoda > Octopodidae > Octopus > Octopus bimaculoides. The sequence goes on along the minus strand of NC_142937.1, from coordinate 61,032,705 downwards.
TGGATAGGGCATATTATCCCGTCCTTCAGTTTGTCTGGGAGCTTACCACTTGCAAGGAAGCTATGAAAGGGAAGCTGTAATGGTTTTGTAAGAGCTCGCTTGCATGATTTGAGCAGGACCGATGGAAACCCAGCCGAGCCAGCTGCTGAGGTTGTGTCAATTTCATCTATGGCCAGTATTACATGTTCTTCATCAATGTTTATGTATTCAATTTTCTTAACCTCTTTGGTTTTAGGTAATGTGGCAGCACTCTCTCCAGACGAGACTTCATGCCACATTTGGGATGCTTGCTCAGGCGGTTCGCAATCTTTCTCCATCGTCTCATAAGAATGTTCCTTTTTCTAGGATCCTGTTTTTGTGTATGTTGGCCTTGCACAATGGGACAGATTTGTCACATATGGCTTGTATTATATACATATGTATATAAATATATATATACAGATATATATATATATATATACTAGCAGTATAACCCGACCTTGTCCGGGTGTGACTTATGCCATCTACGAAAAGTCTTGCTAGCTGAAAATCAACTAAAAAAGAAAGCCTTACAACGAAAAAACCCTTATGATGTAAATATGTTCATAATTCAAAAGACGATGAAATTAATAGGGAAAGTCTGAAGGCTGTTTTGCGTAAAATTATTAAGCATACGTAAATTTCATCCGTGTAATTGGCTATAGAAATGCTTGTGCAAAACAAACTTTTTGCGCTGCCCTGATTATACATAGCAGGGTAATCCCTTTTCACAGGCGCTAGGATGGCAATTTGTGATGAAGCAATTGCTGGCGATCTGTTGCTAAACAGTTTTGCCAGAATTCTATCAGATTGGGCAGAAGGTGTTGATGCACCATTTTGCATTATGTTCAAAGTAGCTACTGGAATGTGGTGAATTGCTGCAGTCTGTGGCTGTCATTTTAAACCGGTTGCTGTCTTTCCCCAGCAAACTCTCTTCCTTGGAGGCATAATCTATGTATATATTAAACAGAACAACAAAAGTTATAATAGATGGCAGGGTCGGTACTTTTCAGATTAACACCCGCATGATTACCCAACCCTAATCCTAAACCTAATCCTAACACTAACCCTAACACTAACCCTAAACCCTAACCCTAACCCTAACCCTGACCCTAAAAAACGTAACCGTAACATTAATCCTAAACCCTAACCCTGACCCTAAAGCCCTAACCCTAACACCCTAGTGAAAATTGTGGTAAATTTACAAAACATTGACGAACATGAGTTATATTTTACTAAATGATTGTGTACTTGCACGTGTATGCTTTTGAGAGCGCGAAAGAGGAAGAGGTAGAGAGGGGGAGAGAAAGGAATAGGGGTAGTTAAAAGTTTTCTTATGACTGCTTCTCTTCACTGCCTATTACTTCATTAGAAATCTAAGGATGCACATAAGCACATAATAGAGAAAAATGAAACAAATATGGACGACTTGCTCCGAAACACCACCGAGTGGGGAACACTTCTCAAAAATAACCTGCAGTTGTTTCCTTCAAAATTCCTACATGCTTGAAATGTACATACATCAAGGTACATTTGTACAAAATTTCATCAAAAAATATTCATTTTCCTGGAAGTTAAGAGGAATTTAAGTGGAATTTCCGAATATTGTACCCCACCCCCTTCCAAAACACTTTCACCGAAAATTTTTGTATATTTGGAATCTACATAATAAATAATATATGCATAGAAAATTTCATAAAAAAATATTCATTTTTATGAAAGTTATGACCTTCCAAAGTTGGGGGATACAACTCTGTAGTTATGCCATCAATGTTTTGTAAATATACCACGATGTGAATGACTGTGTTTACTTGCACGTGTATACGTTTGAGAGAGCGAGAGAGGAAGAGGGGGAGAAATGAATAGAGATTGAGAGCAATGTGTATGTGTGGTTGT
>NC_142937.1:61023291-61025791 GCF_046866305.1 Octopus bimaculoides | reverse complement strand
GCAGAACCAGGAAGACATGAGATGAACTGGTGAGGACCAATCTTAGGATGTTATGTCTCATGGAGGAAATGACAATGGACCAAGATGTCTGGTGCTATGAGGTTCTAGAGAAGACCTGCCCATGTCAGTGTAACTGAGTGCTAGAAGTATTGAGTCCTACCCACACATAACAAAAAAAATTTCACATACCCTGTAACTTAGAGGTTCGGCAAAGAGATGCCGATAGAATAAGTACTAGGCTTACAAAGAATAAGCCCTGGGGTCAATTTCTTCAATGACTAAAAGTGGTGCTCCAGCATGGCTGCAGTGAAATGACTGAAACAAGTAAAAGAAAAGAATACCCTACCCCTTGGATCTAAACTGTATCTCCTCTCCCAAACTGCATCTTTTCTCTTCTTCACATTTCCTCTTCATACACTATGATTTTCTCCCATTCTCCATCCTTGCTGCTTTCCCCATCCCCCTCTTTATATCCAGATTCTCACCAGTCACTGCAATCCCCACCACCCCTGCTCTCTACTTGCACCTTCTTGGTAATACCTGGCCACATATATTATGTCCCCATACGTTGAGGGCATGCCCTGGGAATTGATACCATTTATCTTTCTCTTCGTAACTCCCATCCCATCTACGCTCATTCCTTGTGACTATACCCTGGCACTTCACCATCATCTCTCTTGCTGTCTCCCACTCTCTCTCTTTCTTCTGGTTGGGTACCCATGTATCTCCTCTATAGCATGTGTTTCTGTCCACTTTCTTGTTACCACTCTCTCCCTCTCTCTTGGCCAGGTAACCATGTACCTCCTCTATAGAAAGACACCTGTTTATGTTTCTGTCACACTCTAACCTTTCATCATCTGATACATGCCAAAACTGACCTTGCTTGTGCTGGTGCCACCTAAAAAGTACTCAGTCCACTTTACGGGATAGTTGGTGTTTGGAAGGGCATCTAGTCATAAAAGCCATGACAAAACAGATACAATAGCATGGTGTAGTCTTCTACCTGGTTGGCTCCTGTAAAACTGCCCAACCCATACCAGCATGGAAGATGGATGTTAAATGATGATGGTGATGATGATGAGGAAATGTGTGTGTGTGTGTGTGTGTGTGTGTGTGTGTGTGTGTGTGTGAATGCATATAATGACAGACAAACAGAAAACTAACTGTCCTAACTCATTATTTAAAAAATAAACAGATGTCAGCAAAATAAACAAATATTCTTTTCTGAAATGTTACTCATAACAATGAGCTGTGTCTAAACCTGTAGCCTTGCTTTTATATATAGTGTATGTATAAACATATACATTAGTCAAAAAGTCTTAGTAAGGAAGAGACTGCATGACTTTAGTAAAGTTACACAGTTGCTTAAGATGCTTAGAATAAAATAGCTGTAGCAACCACTGATGATAGTTATTCTGTTACTAGCTTTCAGTTACAGAGTGGTAACCATTTAAGGGCTATTTTCGTCAATTAAATCCACCCAATACTTTGTCTAGTATTTATTCTACCAACATTATCACTCACTAAGTAGGCAGGTGTATTAAATAAACTAGGAAGAGACTCATTTTATTTATAGCAAAGTGCTGGCATGTTTTTTTTGCTTTTTTAATCGAAGGGTCTGGAGGAAGAGGCAGTACCTATGGCCTTTGGAGATTAATGCTATTAATGTTGCTCTTGGACCATTGTAAGACAATAAAAAGTGAGAAACACATGAACAAGGAGGGAATTCTCACAGCTATGAGATAATGCATGATTAATTTAAAACAATGTGAATAAATAAGCATTACATTTGACATAGCAATCTAAATGCTAAAGGGTTAAATCATACATAGTATTAAGCACCCACTTAACTATTAAGTAGTCATGCAGCAGATGTCCCTAGGTAAATGATAATTGAGTACTCAGAAAACAAAAGCCAAGACAAATGAAGCTATACCCTGATAAGATAAGAGAACACCTGATCATGGGTCATAGTTCAAATATGCTGCAGTTGTTAATTGTGTTTCTCAGCAAAATACTTTATTGCACATAGCTTCAGTTCACCAAGCTGTTGCTAATAGGTACCAAAATCATCTAGGAACCTTCAACCTCAGACATGTGACCATCCCTAATCTTGGTCTACTATGTCACGAGATCCAAGTTCTAGTTTTTATTATGAGCTGCATACAATGGCTTTAGTTTAGAAGTCTATTGTACATTAACTCTTTAGCATTCAGATTCCTGTCAAATGTAACACTTATTTATTCATATCATTTTGAATTTAACATGCATTATCTTGTAGCTTCAAAATTTCTAAGATGTGATTATTTTTAGAATGACACTGTAGGATAAGTGTGAGAGGCTGGACCTGGCTAGTTTGAACATAAAACATGTAGAATATTTGGGCCAGATATGGCTGGCTTAAATGCTAAAGGGTTAACCCCATTCATGCAATGGCATACGCCTCCAGATGAATGATAGTTGTTTGCGAAGGGTTCGTACATCACTATGTAAACCTCAA
>NC_142937.1:61003291-61018291 GCF_046866305.1 Octopus bimaculoides | reverse complement strand
TGTGTACATATACATATATATAACTACATATTCACATATTTGCATATAAGTGTATATACATGTGTATATTTATACATATATATGTATATATAAATATATAGATGCGTACATATAGATGTATGTATATATATATATAGATATGTACATATACATATATATTTATTTATATACATGTGTACATATATATATGTGTATATATATATTTATGTATATACATATATATATATATACATATAAATATATATATGCATATTTTTAGATATATGTATATACATATATATGGGCATATACATGTATATACATACATATGTTTACATATATGTATATACATATATATGGGCATATACATGTATATACATACATATGTTTACATATATGTATATACATATGGACATATATATATATATACATTTGTAGTGTATAGATAAATATATGTATATATATGTATATAGATACATAAATATGTGTATACATTAGAAAAAATAAGGTACTCAGAGGTCGGGATGGTTGTACATTTACAAGTTTTTATTAATATGTCACAATTTTTTATATATCATATTTTAACGCTTTCGTCTACTCTAATAGATTCTTCAAATCTGAAGAATCTATTAGAGTAGATGAAAGCGCTAATATATGATTTATAAAAACCTGTTACGTATTAATACGTACAACCATCCAAATCTGTGAGTACCTTATTTTTTGTAATATATAATACCTGTACATCACCTCGAAACCTAAAATATGTGTATATATATATATATATCTCCATGTGTACATATATATACATATATGTGTATTTATATATATAAATATATATATATATACGTGTACATATAAATATATATATGTTTGTGTTTGTATACACATATATGTATGTGTGTGTTACAAATATCAATGATTGTACGATACAGACACTAAAATGTTTTCTTTTCTACCAAGGAAACCAATACAATTCTAAAATTAAAGTAGAGCATTAAGAAAATACACAAAGAAACAAATAATGAAACAAAATTATCTGAAATTAATACGTTGAAATAAATTTATCGAGATGCTTGCTTGACTTGCACAATTCTCACGGAATTTCACCATTCTCACAGTAATACACAATAAAATGCAAATTGTCCTTTTATAAATTCATAGTATCCAACAAAATATTTTTCACATTTGAAACAGCTCTGTTGTTAGCTGAGTATATATTTATGGATTATAAAGTACAAGTGTTTTCTTTATTATTATATATGTGTGTGTGTGTGTGTGTGTTTGTATGCGTGATTCAAGTGTGTGAAAAATGCTCACTGCTGGAGAGTTTATTATCAAACGGGTGGCAGAAAATAATTTTGTTCAACTTTTTAAATGAATTATTTCGCTCTCTCTCTCTCACACATTTTGTTTTTTCTCTCTTTAAATTTCATTTTGAGCTTTCAGCTTTTTGGAAGAGATTGGCTTAGTATTTGATAGTTCCTGTATAACTTTTACTAAACATGGCCTCTTTTCTTTCTTTTCTTGCTAGTATGCTAAGAAGCAAAGCAAAATGAAAGGAGACACCAAAAATAGGATGTTTGTTTCCTAAAAGTGATGAACTAGAGAAAAATAGTAAATGACCTTTTATTAGGTCAATATTAGAATTTCTTCAACATTTTCTAAAGAGTTCTATTGGGAATTGTTTAAGCTTAGTAAGCAATATCTGCACCTTACTATTAGTGCACCAAAAAGCTTCGGGCTCGGGATATTTGTAACTATGTAAGGAATTCCATAGAATAATCTGCCAGTGTCCAATAAAAGAACAAAGGAATCATTGAAGCAACAACATATAAAGACTATGGAAAAGTTCTGCACAATCTCAGATGATTTGTTTAACCTCATTAGGTTTTTTTTTTTTTTTTGTTATTTCTAACTATTTTTTTTCCATTCCATAACTCATACATACAATTACTCACACACACACCTCTATATGTGGCTGAAAACACATGAAACAAAATGTAAATTTGATTTCACATTTAAAGTTTCAAATTACAATTAGATTTACTGTTTTAAATTACTATTACATCACCCATCAGTTATAACGAAATAAGGCGTTGGGGATTTTTATACTTTTCCATTTTAATTTGACCATTTAACTTGCAAATAGAATAACCATTTGCTAGAGATATGTGCAGAAATATAAAAAGGTAACTTTTTTGTTAATCATGAAATCATTATATCTTTATTAAATTTCTAAAAATTCATGATATTTACAAATGTATCTAATTTTGATAATATCCAACATAACTATTAGCTTATTTTAATAATAATTAAATTGTAAATACATGTTACAATAATATGTTCCACATAAAAAACTATATCCATGATGACATACAAAAAATAATTACTAGACACCCAAATATAATTTTGCTATAAAATATATTTTCCTTAGCCAATGTTGCCATCAGCATAATTATAATTCTAAAGTAGTACAAATGAATATATGAAGCTCTGAACAATGTGGATGTTCACAATTATGAACACATTATATAATATAGACACAATTTCTTCTTTGTTGTCAATGCTTCCTTTACATGGAGATCACAATGGTAATGTGCAGGGCAGGCTTCTTTCAATGTTTCCATCCTTTTATTTGATTACACTTTCTATTTGGCTATACACCAGCTTTTTTTACAGTGTTCAACAAGCAATGAGTTCACATCAAGGGATATATATATATATATATATATATATATATATATATATATATATAGTCATACATATACAATAGCATTCTCACGTAAAATAGCATTGTTTAAGAAGTAACTGATTGGATGATAAAGACGGAAAAAAAAAAAGACACCTGACATGTATGAAGAGTTAATTTTTCAATGAAATTATATCCAAGAACTGAAGATTAAACTGCAATTCTGTAAAGCACTTTTTACCTGCCTGAACAGTCAGATGTTTGTAAAGACAAAATAATAATAAAATAAGTAATACAGTCCACACAAAAATATATCTGAAGACAAATACGTTCCATATTACACATTATTACTATTAAAATATGAGGATATACACTACATCCAGTTCTAATATCACATATTTTAAAAAAATTTCGATTTTTGTTATTTTTCTTTGCTGAATTAGCAAATTTGAAACTGCCAATAAGAAAAGTTATAATGAGCAAATGACAGAAGAGACAAATATCAAGCTGCTGACAGAACAATTAAGATATAGGGAGCAAACAGGGAAACAATTTGTTTTTTTGTCTTTTGTTAAATATATTTCAGGACTGATATAAATATGGAAGGGGGAGGGGCTTCAGAAGTAAATTTTAATTAACCGTTTACAGATTTTGTTAAATAAATTGTTTGAAGACTAACAAGTCTCCACAGATTTTGACAAATTGATGTGATTTGAAGAGTTTGTAGAGGGTAAAGGACAAAATGAAAGAGAAACTTTGTAGTTTCAATGAAGCATTTTCTTGACTCTCAAATTATTCTTGTGAAAAGGTATCAATTTGGCACATTAAAAATAATAGAAACAAAAGGAGTGCCGAAGTTGATTAATTGTGTTTCCATTTCAATAGCTCATTCATATATAAATATAAAATAAACTACAAAATGCTCCAGCATGCCAGAAAAGAGAAACTTTTAATAATTGAGGTTTCAACAAATAAACAAAACACATAACAAGACACTATTAATAAATAAATGTTGAGTTGTCCATGGCAGAATTAAGATACTTTTTCTTCTCTTTCATTTTTGTTTACTAATGCCTAATTGATACAGATAAATATAAATTCCATAATTAGTTATAATGGTAGTTAATTAGTGATGTATTCACACCAAGAAACATACACACATGCACTTGTGTGGTTAAATAGTGACCGAAGCATTTACATCAATTAACGAGTCTTTCATTTATTCTAATTCTTCTTGAAAAGAAACCAGGATTTATTACACAACCTATATAAAAGTTAACATTACCACTGATAACATCACAGATACAACAGTGACATAATTTTAGTATTCAAATTTATCAGATAAATAATATTCAAAACAATATAAAATTTATTTCTAATGATGTAAAAAAAAAAAAAAAACACATCAAAGGAAGAAATAACAGTGTTTACATAAACAAGCATTATTATTATTATTATTTTATATAAGCATGCATTAATGATATTTTATATACGCATGCATTAATGATATTTTACATCTGGAGAGATTGTGAGAAAATCTTATCTAAAAAGTATGGTGTTCTTTAAAACTTTATATTGGCTGGTTATTGTATTCCCTTTAAGAACCTAATACAAGTTACACGAGTTAAAGAAACTTATCGTAAAAAGTAGGTAAACGTTTTTAACAAATATGTTTACTGAAATACCATGTGCATCATTCTGATATTCATAAACATATTCAAAGAAAACTGAAAATACAGAAGTAAAAACAAAGGAAATCTGTGTGTGTATATATATATATATATAAATATATATCATAATCTGCATTAACCCTTTAAGCATTTAAACAGGCCATATATTTAGCCAAAATATTCAACCTGTTTTTGTGTCCAAACTGGCTAGATCTAGATTCCTACATTTACCCTACAATGTTATTCCCAAAATAACCAATCACATCATCAAAATTTCAAAACTATGAGGTAATGAATGATTAACTGAAAACAATGTGAATAAATAAGCATTATATTTGACAGAGTAATCTCAATATGAAAGGATTAAATGAGAACAAATTAAAAAGATAATTAAAAAGGTGACTGTCACCAATTTAAAATGTTAGCAAACAAATTCCTAAATGAAAACTTATGTGCTTTAGTAAATGAACAGAAACGAAAGTTATCAAGTAACTAAATTCAAAAATGACCTCCTTAAATCTGAAGACAGTTTTTCAAGAATTCTGAGCAGTTCTGTTGAGGCTAATAATAGAAATGCTCTCATCTTTGATAAAGAAGGTGAGGATTTCAGTTATTGGCTATTTTTAAAATACACTTTCAGTGAGGAAATATTTCCCAGCAACTTTAATTATAAAACGAGTTTGAAGCTTGTTTTTCATTATTAAAAAAAACAAAAAACTGCTACAATAACTATTACATTAAAATAAAATGTTATTTAGTCTTATTTGTAAAGAACTAATTTATATAAGAGAAGAGACCAATTTGCTTTACATGATGTATATATATATATATATATATATATAAAACTAGACGATAAAAGTGTAATTATATAATTTGGTAGGAGTGCTTAGGTTGTAAAGTAATGAATATCACAACTGGTTGACTTAGAAATCAGCAATAGTCATCACAGTTTTATCTGTAGCATAAATACAATTTCAAATAAATAACTGCAGATAACAGGCAATATTCCAAAACCTATAAAAAATATAGAATGATGCTGCTGCTTTTTTAGAATGGACTGACTATCTTGCAAACTGTTACCAGTTATGTCTCACATTTCATTAAAAAAATTTTTTAAATGCTTTCAAACATTAAATATGACACTCAAAGTTCGTGAACTGATAAGCTAGTGAAAAACAGCGATACTTCCATCATCAACATCTTAGAAGGTAGATCTTTGTTTAACCCTTTCCTGAAGGTATTTCTAACAAGTAGGCTATGACTTACTACTAATTTTCAATATTATCAACATTTTGGAGGTACTCAGCAAAATATCTACTGCTTTATATACTGGTATATATTATATTGATCCTGATCAACTAAAATTTCACAATACTATTCATGTTGCAATGATATTTCGATAGATATTTTAATTTAAATATGAATCCTGTAGTATAGGGCTGTCTGAGATATTAGGATGGTTAAACCATGACAATGGAATTAACTTTTGACAAAGTATGCCAGTCATAAAGTAATTAATCCTGAGACTCCATCAGTGCCATAGATTATGTTAAGTTATCAAAAGTATATTTAATGACTGGACATGTAAGAAACTTAAATAAGATCAAAGATGCAGTGAATGACTAATCACTTTTTCATTTCCAATAAGTACATGAACAACTCTGGACAACCTCAGTGAAAGTAATGTCTCATGATAACTTGTAAGAAAAAAAAAAAAAAAAGAAAAAGAAAAAAAGGGAAACGAAACGAAAAAGGAAAAACAAGTAAATACACAGTAATGTACATTTGTTGCAGGGTAAACAAATTGTTTAAGAATTAAACAATTTTGAGATATCTGTATGATAAATAATTTAAGTGAGTGAAAGAATATTTAATGCTTAAAACATTAAAAAGCTACTGATTAACATCACAGCTAACAACCAATACAGAGGCCAACAGGGTGAATAACAACACACATATATAAATAATATGTATATACTCCAGAAAATTCCACAACTGAACTAAAACAAACATTGATCATCAGTTTATATATTTCACGCTAGTAAAGTTCTCTAAAATAAACCAAAATTAAACCTCAAATAAAAAAGAATTTGAGGCACAGAGCAATAGCAGAAATTTTTGAAAATCTGACAAAAGATAGAGGCAGGGGATCACAACCAGTTGTAATAAATTCATCCTGGAATTTTAAGTTCCTTCTCAGTCTTAACATATTTAAAATATGGGGGTCTGTATTTTTAAATACTTTGCCCAATTTTCCTTTTAAAGCATTATAAATTCAAACTGATAAGGAATTAGTCAATTAAAGACTTAGTAATTGTAGCCTGATACCAGTATTCTATGTGAGGTACAAAAAGAAACAAAAATTGCTATTAATAATCAATAAATAGGTAACCCCTAGCTGTAAAGTTAATGCATGTAAGTGGAAAAGTTACTGCTGTACAGAGTGAGGGAAGTGAATAATTCTTCTGTTTCATAAGATTCAGCTAAAATTGTCCCATGGTGAAAGTGCATTCTAAAGTGGTATTTTCTATACCTAGAAGGATAACTTATGAGAGCTTGAAAATTAAGAGCAGCTTTAATGTTCAAGAACCATCACACAGGAATGGCAAATTAAAATCTTTTATCTCCTACTTGTTTCAGTCATTGGACTGCAACCATGCTAGGACACTGCTTTGAAGAAGTTTTAGTAGAACAAATCAGACCCAGTTGTTATTTTTTTTTAAAGCCTGGTACTTATTCTATCAATCTCTTTAGCCAACTGCAAAATAACAGATGGCAATACACCAACACAAAGACACACACACATAGAGTTATGATGGGCTTCTTTTAATTTCTGTCCACCAAATCTACTCTCATGGCTTTTGTCAGATTGAGGCTTATAGTACAAGACACTTGTTCAAGGCGCCCTGCAGTGAAACTGAACCCACAATCATGTGGTTGGGAAGCAAGCGTCTTACCACACAGTCATGCATCTATCAATATTTTTTTTTACGCTGAAACAGGTTGGACAGACCTACATATTCGGATTTTAGCTTTTAAATAGTTGTAATAAATACATTTACATCTAATCGACCATCTTGATTCAAACTACACAACTTGAAAGTAGAAAGTAGTTTTCAGGTATGTTAATTGAATAAAAACAAAAAAATGTGCCTTGCTTATGATCACAACACAGCATTACTATCAAACTTTGAACTCATAACACTGGGTAAGTAGTTCAACTACTATATTAATCTCACAGCCACTGTTTCTTAATAAATTTATGGCAAATCAAAGTTAAAAGAAAATACCTTATCATCATATTAAAATATTTCACTATAGTTACAAAAAGGTGTCATCTAAGGAGAAAAAAAAAAGAAAAACTAACAAAATATTTTCTAATTTGAGTAAGTTTTTACATAGAAACAAAAATCAAACTAACTGCTGATGAAAATATATGGTTTTTATTTTTTATTGACATGAATACTTTTAAAATTCAAATATAGGAATAAAAACTGAAATATAGGTGGATAAAGATAGCTCAATTTTAGTTTAACATTTCATGTATAAATTGTATTCCTTGCAGGACATACACATTAGACTCCATCAAACATGTTTTCTTCTTCATAGCTTTCATATCAAAGACAACATATAACATTCATACAGACTGACATATCATATATATATATATATATATATATATATATAATGAGAAAGAGACAGACAGACAAAAGAGAGAGACTGGAAAACATTTTATTGACATTCTCAACATAACTTGTTCAGATAAACTCAACCAAACTAACTACCTATGTGACACTTATTTGGATCAGAATTACAACATATTTCAACCAAGTGTACACAATAGCTGGAGCATTGGTCTAATATCATAGAGTGGCTTTTTGTTATAAAGTGAACAAATATGAAGATATCCAGTTGTTTCAGCCCAGTTTTGACATTAATGGCTGATCAGCATCCAGCATATCATCCTCATGAAAACACTGTCCAAAGATATAAGTCTTAGAAATAATATAGTAGCTATTTTTAAATAGCAATAAAGAGGTTGATTTGGGAGATATTTGGCTGTTACATTCATCAGATTAAGTGACTCTATTAGAATTCTTTGGTGGCTATGTATATATATATATATATATATACATACACACATATATATAAATATATATATATACATACACACAAAATCAAACACACATACAGTGTGTGTTGTTAGTTCATGGGACAGCTGCATTTGAGGCATAAGAGAATATGTTCTCTTACACCAAAAACACAGCCAACCCACGAACTAACAAGACACACACACATTGTGTATACTTCAAGCTGCTTCTTATTCTTATTTGATATATATATATATATATACACACAGGTATCTTTTACTGCTTCAGTTATTAGACTGTGGGCATGTTGGGATACCACCATTAAGAATTTTAGTTGAATGCATCAATCCCACTGGTACTTATTCTGTTGATCTATTTTGCCAAACTGCCAAATTACAGGGATGTTGTAAACACAATACTGGTTGTTAAATGGTGGTGGACAAACAGATATATATGCACACACATACATTACAGGCTTCTTTCAGTTTCTGTCTACAAAATTCACTCACAAGACTTTGGTTAGCCTGAGGCTATACTAGAAGACACTTGCCCAAAGTACCATGCTGTTAGATTGAACCTGGAATCATATGGTTGGGAAGCAAACTTCTTACCACACAGCCATATATGTATATATACAGGCACAAACATACACACATATATAGATATACAAACACATATATACACACAGAAAATAGTCACAACTGTACCATTCAAAAAATGTACACAAAATTGACAGTTTGTGTGATCAAACATTGAACTTTCACTGATATAGTTCACCAAGCTGTAGACAGGTACAATGAGGAAGTATTTTGCTACCACTGTAAACAATAGAAAAAGCATAGAATATTTGTAAAATTACCTTTACATTGCTAAACTTACTATTCCTCCCATGGATCTGGAGAAGTTAGTGAGAAACTATCCTAATAAATTATTCTTTGAATCACCTATGTCAATATTAAACCTTCAGTGGTGGCTCAACTACCAAGTAAGAAAAGATTAGCTTTATATTATGTGTGTGTGTCCACTACATGTAAGCAATAGTTACAACTATTTATCATTAGAAATAGGTTTTTAAAATCTAAAAGAATTTCAATTTGTTAACTTATAACAAAAACAAAAATATGTCACCTAGGAGTGCAAGACACTGCATGTATAGTGTATGAATTCATTCTCTAAGAGCAAGAAGTAAGCTTATTGTATCCACTGGGCACTGCACATTCTTAAAAGCAATTAATATGACAAAAACAGAAAATAAAAAGAAAAATTACTAGAATGAAATAATTGAAAAAAAAAAAAAAAACAAACAAAAAGCAGGAAGTTTTATTCAAATAATTTTAATGAAATGAAACAACTCCCTGAAAATTGCTTCATTTTGATGTGTTTTTTTCTTCTTTTATATTAAAGACTAAGTAAGTCTCAATTATTTACTGGCAGGTAGCTCTATATAGCCACATAGTATCACAGTTAAAGAACCTAACATTTATTGTAACCAGTCAAGGCTCAACTTTTTGTCTATGCAACATGTTATAAAAAAAACAAAAACAAAAAAAAAATAATAATAAATTGCTGTAGACAGACAATCGATGACTTCAAAATCAGCTGAACATTCTTCACAGAAACATAGCATGCAAGATTTAATAAGGTTCTTGCTTTTTATATTCTTTTTTGGAGGGGGTGGGTCTTTTTATTTTCATATCTGTAAGCATGATACTGATCATGATACACAAACACAGTAACAGTCCTCACACATGGCAATATGTGCCATAAAGTTCTCTTTTAAATTTTTTCTTTGTTTTTTTCCTCGTTCTGTTAATCTTATAGATTAATTTAATCTACTTTTTGTCATACGACAGAAAATAAAATGATAAAAGGACATATTTTTCTCTTCACATTTCATATATATATATATATATATATATATATATATATATGAATGAAAGTGAACAAAGTTACAATAACCACTGTCTGTTTACAAGTTGATTTCACAAATCATTGAAATACATATTATTTTCTTGAAGTTGACATTTCTATGATTCTGATTGAAATCAGTAGAAATTCATCACAAGACTTTCTTCGGAATTTCATTTCATGGAAAGTAAACAAATTTGTATCAATTTTAACTGTAATAAATTAATAAATAAAATTTTAATATATAACAAAAATAACAAATTCTTTTAATTTTAGTTACTTTAGAAATGAAAAATCTAAAAATTACTAAAATTGAACTGAAATTGATCTTGAAACTTTAAACCTTATTCACAGATTATCCTCAGAGATTACACAGTGCCAGGAATATTTTACAAAGAAATTAGTTACAATGCACAAATATATATATTTATCATTATTTTTACCATCATTATCTTCTCTAATATCACTTCAAAGTCAGATAAGTTCTCCAAAACATTGTTTTATTTAAATATTATAGGACAGAAAAATTTTCATAATGTCCTTCTTTTGCCCTTTAAAATTCAGAATAGATTTGTAAAAATTTTATTTAGCTTATATTTAGCTTATTTTCTCACTGACCTCATGATGTCATTTTTGGATTTTTGTTTTAATAAGCTCTATCATCCTACAAGCAACAAACATTTTGTTTCTGTTTATTTTCGCTACATTAGTGCTAAACTAATTTCTGTTGGATAATTTCCAGCTTTTATCCATCATAAGGATTAAAAAGAATCAAGTGAATTAACAAAAAAAAAAAATCTCATATTTTCTGAAAATAGTACATGAGATTAGTACCAAGGTAAAGGTCATAATTTTTTTTTCAAACCATCCATCACAGTCCAGTTGTAGTCCCTTTCAGCAATATGACGCAAGTTAAAATTGAAAATAAAAATACAGTAAAACTTGCCAGCATAAAATAGCAATCAGTAATATAATTTCTCTTTCTTTTTTTTTTTAATACATAGCAATAAAGATATTTAAAATATATATAACTTGTGAAGTAGACTATGAATATTCAACATATCACAATAGAAAGTATTAAATTTTTAACAAAGCAAAATGAAAACAACTGCAGCAGTACATGGCAATAAAGAAAGGGTTCTTTAACATGGTATTATAAACACATACAAAGATGTGCTGGCATCTAAACCGTTATATTTTCTCCAATATCTATCACATTTGGGGTATTTTTAAAAAATTTTTACTCTTAAGTCAATTTCACAGAATATGAGAGTGCAAAAAAAAAAATCTTTTAAAGTTGACCTAGTATGAAGTAAACATACACACATGTACATAGGACACATACACATATGATGCATTCATATTAAACATGTATACAGACATGTTTACATACAGTGTACACACACATACAAATATGTGTGTGTGTGTGTGTGTGTGTGTGTGAAATTGTGTGTGTACATGCAAACGTGAGTGAAAACAAGAGTGAAAAAGAACACTCCAAATCGAAGTTAGAGTATTATATCTTCTATCTTGTGACTTCAAGTTTCATGATTTCCATCTTCAGACAAAATATGAAGTTAATCTATATTGTCTGATGATTGGTGGCATGAAACTTTAAGTTAAAGTAAATATGAAATATATATCAAGAGAGAAAGAAGAGAGGAGAGATGGAGGGATAGAGAGGGATAAGAGGAGAAAAAAATTGTTTCTTTAACACATGCACACACATACAGACACACACTCAAAAAAAAAACTCTCTTTGGTAGTTGAAAGCAAGAGCTGTTCATGTTTCATTTCCTGAAACTTTTGATTGATATAATTGTAAATAAATAGAAACATCATCAAATTTGAAACAAATTGGAAAATGAGAAACCAGTTGCTGCAATATTCTCATTGCAGATGTTTATAATTGCTTTTAAAACAAAATTCTAATTTAGGAACACAAAAGTCTGGGTTTTTTTTCTTTTTCCAAGAGTTCTACAGTTCTTTTCTCAATGGAATATAATAAAGCTATAAAAACAAGTTACAATGTTTGAAGTTGGCCCAAAAAGAATTCTTTTCCAGCAAAATATCACTATGACTGCTTCACTATTGTGATTCTATTTAAAAATAATTTTAAAACAATCACTTTTTCCTCAGGCACAAAACCATGTTTTACGCTTTGTAGGAAGGGAAATAGATATAGATGATGGAACTGAGTCCCATAATTTAATGGGTACTTATTTTATCCATTGAAGAATAAATGATAGATTAAAACTTCTGTCTGGCAGGATTTAAACTCAAAACAGTCAGGTACTGAAATAAATACCATAAAACTTCTTTTAATACCAGTGTTTTCAAAGTCTCAATCATTTTCCCCTTCTTAGATAACATCATATGTTTTACAACATTTCTGGTTTTCATTAGTATTCCAAAACTATCTAGTCAGAATGCTGGCCAGAAACAGTTTAGCTCTAATTAACTGATCTATCATCCAAAGTGTCAATCACAAATATTTACCATGTGTCATGAATGGCTTAAAGAAATAAAAATTCAAATCTAAGTCACAAACAGGAATTTTGTAACCAATTCCACCATCAAATTGTTTTTTTTTCTTTTTTAATGTTTACTTAAAAATATCATTTTGTAAAATAGCTAACTCTGCTTTTATATATGATGAGGAATCTACAAAAATTCATTTATTTAGAAAATGCCAAAGCAGAGTATATGTTTTGGCATTAGACTCAAAATTAAATAGTCATAAAAATACCCTGCTTTCAATTATAATTTTACATATCTTAAATAGATTTTAAATCTAAAAAGTGCATTTATCATAAAAATCATTTGTTTAACTTGCCTTTTACTCTTCAATCTTAAGATCTTAAACTCTACTAAAACAATTCTCAAACCTATCCTTTCCAATGGTCAGAAATTGAATGCAGGACCAAGATTAAAGTTGGTAACAGAACTACTATATGTATATGTGTATATATATATATATATATATATATATATATATATATATATATATATATATATATATATATGTATATATATATATGTGTGTGTGTATATATATATATATATATATATATATAAAGAAATAATACATAAAATGGAGAAATAATAATAAAACTTATTTTTGAGCTATAAAGCAAAAATTTAAGTTTAAAAACCATTAAATTAAAAATCTGCTTTAAATTGACAAGAGAAAATAGTTGCTAAGCAGAATAGCATATAAAGCAGCAGTTATTGATAGCATAACTGCTATAGAACTTTTAATTTAACTGCTTGGAGAGTTTTTCTGAAATTCATAATCAGCTTAGAAATATATTTTATGTTTTAGGAATAAACAAAAACACAATACAACTATGAAAAAAAAAAAAAAAAATGAAAATAATGCAAAAATATCTTCTAAATATTCTTTTTCAAATACCTCTAAGGGTTAAATAATTATTGGAATGTATGGAGACAAACAAACACACATACATGTACTAAAATATTAACTCAAAATAGACTCCTTAATCTTGAATATAAGTATATTAAGGAAATTAACTTTTTAGTGGTTGTCATGGTGACAGAAGACCTGGCACCTTCCTTAATCTCTGCTACTGAATGCTGTTAGTAAAAAACAGCAAAAGCAAAAGAACTCCAAGCAGCACCAAGACAATAATAACCTAACTCTGACCAAATAGCCTCCACTTTTGTTTACCGCCGCCAGCGGCTAAATATGCATGTCTCCAGAATTAGAAAATATTTTACTTTTTTTTTTCTTTGCGGCAGGAAGGGAGTGGGAGGGGGATTATATATCAGGGAGTGCTGTAGAAAGTAAAAAGGAAAAAAAAAAAAGACTACCACTCATTACACACTTATGAACCAAACATGATAGAAAAATGTCTGTTTGTTTTAGTTCATCTGAACTTCAGGATATAGAGAAGACAGTCTTATGCTGGTTTTGTTTTTTTTTTTTTTAATTCATTTAATCCTTTTCTTTTTCCTTTTTCTTCTAGATGTTTTAGTCCTGAAAGACTTGTTGTAACATAATTTTGGTATTAATAAATTTATTTTGATTGAGTTTTTTTTTATATATATTATTTTCAATGCCCAAATAATAAAAAATCTCATATAATCATATCGATAACAACTGATTTAACAAAAGAAAAAAAAAAAAAAAAAAAGAAACAACAAAATTTAATGCCTTTTTTCTTCTCACATCAGTTTTCTGCTTTCTGTTTTTCTTTGGAAGAGATAATCAGAAATTAAGTGTACAATATAATAAGGGATTGGAACCAGTTAAAGTAAGATTATAGGTACGAAATTCTGTGAAACATTTCTAGAATTTCTAAAGAATATTTAAACAAAAAGAAAAAAAATGTAAAGAAAAAATATATAGAAAGTATTGTGTGTATGCTTTCAGATGGTTTTTCTTTTCTCAGTAGTGTAGCTAGAATTAGCTAACAGTCTGGACTTGCCTTTAAAACAGCTTGGAAACAACTGTTGTATCAGCTGCATCTTCCTTCTGGAAAATAAGAAAAAAGAAAATAGAAATAAAAAGTAAAATGAATATCAAACAAAAGAAAGTGAAATAGTCATAACGATTATTAATTTAAATCAGTGAATAAAAAGAGGAGTGTTAAAGACAAAATGATCAGCATGAAGTATGTATATATATATATATATATAT
>NC_142937.1:60969905-60989905 GCF_046866305.1 Octopus bimaculoides | reverse complement strand
TTTGTCTTCAACGTGTACCCTGCATTACAGAAACGTAACTTAACATTAGCTCCAAATAACATTTACTTAGAAAGCAAAGATCTCCAAATATTTTTGTCATTTTTTTTTCTTTTTTTTTTCTTGTTCTTTTTTTTTGCTGGTTTTCATAACTTGATCCATAAAATTGAGATTCCTAGTAATTTTACCTCTCAAACGTATTTCACCTTTGTAGCAAACTGACAATGGTGGCTAACTAGAGCTGTCATCAAGCAGAACACCTTCCCCACCGCACTGTCTAATTAGCCAAGTAAACAATTACAATGAGACAGAGAGAGAGAGAGAGAGAGAGATGTTCTCATGTTTTGAACATCCAAACAACTGTTTGTAAGGGAGACCTGAAGGTTCATGGCTTAGTAGTAAGGGTATTTGGATCATGACCATAAGGTCCTGAGTTCAAATCTGGGCGGTGTTTTGTGTCGTTGAGGAAAACACTACTACATATTGCACCAGTCCACTCTGTGGGCAAAAGTGCATTTTACATGTAATTCAACAGGTCAGCCTTGTTGTATTGTGTCATGCTGAATCTCATTCAGAACTGTGTTAAGGCTATGTATGTCTGTGGAGTGCTCAGCCACTTGTGTGTTGATTTCATGAGCAAGTTGTTCCATTGATCGGATCAACTGTAAGCCTCATCATCATAACCATTTGATTATTGTTGTTTAAACTCGCATCAGTCCTGGTTGAGCAAACTTAAGCTCCTCTAGTCATGACTTACTTCATCTTTTTATAGACCAGAGACTACAATCTCTAATATACCCTTCATATAACACAGTAGAGTGTGATTATGAGGGTGATATGGCTGCTATTTTTAGTAAATCATACAACCATGTAGAGCAATGGTTCTCAACCATTTTTTTGCTTATTTAACTCTGCTGGAAGCCCCTACCCACCCACCCATCCAACCATTTGATGTTCAAAAAAATCCTATTGTATTTTTATAATTAAATATTATATGCCATTAAGAATTGTATAAAAAAAAAAGTTAAAATATTTTTTGCATTGTAGAACTATAACCAGTTTATTTGCACATAATAAACTTTAATAACGAAATTTTATATGGACCCCCAAAGGTCATATGTGGGCCCCTGTTGAGAATCACTGAAGCAGAGACTCCTTTACTAACTCCAGAGGTTTTTATTTAGAAATATTAACTTCCTCATTTATGTTCTACATTTAGTAGCCTGTCTTAGTGATACTTAATAGGTCACGAAAAGTATGCACCATGAGTGGGGTGTATGATGGTTTCAGATGTTAAAAACTGGACTAGTGAGCTGACAAAAATGGCAGGTTTGTTATCATGACAATGTAATCAGTGTTTCCAATCATTAAAAGTATGATGATTAGTGACTTGCAAAACTCCAGTATGTCTATCAAATAGAAATATCACCATTGTAACCACTAACCTGAAGATTGCAATAATCGAACCTTGATTTTTTCCCACCCGTCTCTGACTTCTGGTGAATGTGACACTTTCTCTCAGTGGCGTCCAAGAGTCATTTGCAAACTGATCAGTTTTTATGTCTTTGTATGACAACCAATGCAAGTTTGACCATATTGAAGTCTCCAAAGTAATGATAAACTAAGAAAAGAGCAGCACTTTGGGCAAGTTTCTCTGGTTGACCAATAACATCTGAGTGTAATTTAGTAAAAAGAAATAAGCTCGAGAAATGTGTGTGTGTGTGTGTGTGTGTGTAGGCATGCTTGTGTTGTAAGAAGTTTACTTCCCACCCACCTAGTTCCAGGTTCAGTCTCACTCCATGATACTTTGGACAAGTGTGTTCCACTACAGCCTCAGGCCGACCAAAGCCTTGTGAGTGGATTTGGTAGATAGAGACTGAAAGAAGCTGGTCATGTGTGTGTGTGTGTTTGTTCCCTATCAGCGCTTGACAACTGGTGTTGGTATGTTTGTACCCCTGTAACTTAGTGGTTTGACAAAAGAGAACGATAAAATAAGTACCACTCTTCAAAAGACAAATACTGGGATTGATTCATTCAACTAAAATTCTTCAAGGCAAGGCCTCAGCATGACTGCAATCTAATGTCTGAAACATGTAAAAGGTAAAAGAGTATATATATATATATATATACGCACACACATATATATTAGGAGCAGGCATGGCTGTGTAAAGAAGTTTGTTTCTCAACTACATGGCTTTGGGATCAGTCCTACTGAATGTCACCTTGGGTAAGTATTTTCTGTTAAATAGTCCCAGGTTGATGACAGCCTTGTGAATGAATTTATTGGATGAAAACTGAAACAATCCCACAGTATGTATATACATGCGGTAAAGGATTTAGCAGTATGACAAACAGAAATCAATAAAAAATAAGTACTGCTGAGGATATTTTGAGGCAAAAAGCTGTGATGGTAGTACCTCTACATTGCTACAGTTCAATGGTTAAAACCAATAAGAGGAAAATTTACTCCATAATAATATGTTTACTCTCTGGTCATGTAACAAGTAGCAAATGTTAAGCAAAGTGTCTCAAATCAGACATACAGCCATCACAAATAAATAAATAATATGGCTACATATATTTGATTGACTGTACCTGAGAAGGTGATGCCCTTACATGACTACAGTCTAATGACTGAAACCAATAAAACTATTTTAGTTTCCATCTATCAAATCCACTCAAAGCTTGGTGAGCTATAGTGAAAAGCCTTGTGAATGGATTTTTTGGATGGAAACTGAAACAAGCCCACAGTATGTGCAATTGATAGAATAAGTGCTAGGATTAAAAAAACCTCAAACTCTTGGGGTCAGTTCATTCAACTAAAATTCATCAAAGTGGTGTCCCAGCATGGCCACAGTCTAATGATTGAAACAATTGAAAGGTAAAGGAGATATGTATCTAGTATATATAAATCACAGTATGTGCGTGTATATTGACTAACACATACATTTCCACAATTCTCAACTAATTTTCACCAAACTTTACACATTACTTATGTGCCAAGGATGGTCATGCACTATAAAATTTTGCCCAGAGCTCCCATGTAAATGGACAAACCAAGAAAAATGGTGGTTTACACAGGTTTTTCTCTAATTCGTTGTATGAACATAGTTTTTTTGTATGTAAGGTCTTCCAAACTTTTTTAATCTACATGGTCGTATATTGGCATTAGAGAATACTTTTTAGTGGTTTTCACATTGTTTTAATTTATCATTTATTTATAAGTTGTAATAGTGTATTATTACTCTCTAAACTTTTTTTATATGTGTTTGGTGTATATTGTTTTAGGGTTTGGTTTGAGAATATTCTAAAAGTGAAAGGATTTTGTCTATTTATTTATTTTGACTGTTATCCATACTTTTTAAATCTATATGGTCATATATTTGCCTTACAGAATATTTTTTAGTTGTTTTCACATTTTTTGATTTACTATGTATGTATATGTTAAACCATCCAAAGGATGGATGCGTTTGCTAGTATATATATATACATATATATATATAAATATATACATACTACGCTGTACCTTGTAAAGGAGGATGACAAAAGAGTACCACAAAAGGAGACACTATCACGAAAAAACACAGCCAACTAATGTAACCATAGAAAAAGCAACATAAAGATGCCATGTAGGGGGACTGAACTCAAAACCACATGGAAGGGAAGCAAGCTTCTGAACCAACATGGCTATGCTTGCTCATGTGTGTGTGTGTGTGTGTGTGTGTGCTGCTTAGGCAATGTGATGCTAATAATCTAGTGCAGAACTCATGAAGCTAATGAAGTTCTTAAGATAATTGTTTATTCCTTTATCATCTCATTTTCTTATATATATATTGTTGTATTTTGGTATGGTCATTTTTTCTGTTTTTGTTTGCCTAATAAACACATGCACTATATATTTGTTCTTCACTTGTTTGTTACTGTTCTTATTCTAACTCATGTCCATTGTCTGGAAATCTTTCGTCATACATCCGTGACCTGTTCAGCGACACTTTCCGTCTTCGTGAGTGCCCTTGATCTGCTTATTCCAGCGACACTTTTGATCTTCATGTATGCTCTTGCTAGGTTTATTCCATTCTCTGGAATGGAATAAGCAGAGCAAGAACACACACCCGAATATGACAAGCATCACTGAGGAGATCACAGATGTGTGATGAAAGATAAGAACAATAATAAACAAACGAAGAAAAAATATATAATGTGTGTTTATTTGGCAAAAAAAGAAAAAAACGACAACCCCAAAATATAATATGTTTCAACACACTACTTCACATCATGAGTCTTGCAACAGAAATTCATATACACACATATATATACAGACATACAAACACACATACACAGCGTCCATAAATTACCTTTTTAATTTGATACAATAAATTTTGCAAATTGTAAAAATAACTTATGAACATACTATATATATATATATATATATATATATACATATGAACAGTTTCCAGCTACTAGTTCTACTCACAAGGCACTCGCTGGCCTAGAGCTATAGTAGAAAATGCGCTTGCCCAATGTATCACATAGCAGCATTTTGGGCATTTTCTCAAAACCCCATGACTGCAAAACAAACTGTTTTAAGAACATGGAAAACCTTGCTCAGGGACACAACCATAAAACAACTGTAATAATATTTGAGTAGATGACCATGTAACCAATAAACAATTTCACATCTTAGCCTCTTCATTATGGAGCACTACATCAGAAAATATTCATGCTAATTAGACTATACAAATATTTTTGCACATACATCAAAAACTTAGTTTTATGTTCAGACCAATAACAACAACAATAATAATAATAATAATAATAATAATAATAATAATATATATATATATATATATATATATATATATATATATATATATATATATATATTAGTGCTGGCTGTTAAAAAGAAGAATACTCAATATCGTAATAGAGATAAGAGATTAATAATATATTTCATTTTGGTAGAGTCAGTCTCTTGCCACTCATAACTTGCCTGAAGACCTTGTGCACACATGAGTGAAACTCAGAGGAGCGCAACTCGTATGTGTATTGAACTCTGCATTACGACATGGTCTGTTAGCCGAGTCCGCTAGAGGAGCTTTCTGAGACACGATTCAATGAATCCATATATTACACTACAAATTTATATATATATATGTATATCTTTTATCTCTTATTTTGTTACAGTCATTTGACTGCAGCCATGCTGGGGCACTGCCATTAAGGGTTTTAGCCAAATAAATCAACACCAGCCTTGTACATATTCTTATTGGTCATTTTGCCGAACTGCTAGGCTATGGGGACGCAAACACACCAAGACTGGTCATCAAGTGGTGGGAGGGGACAAGCACAGACACAAAAACCCACACACACACACACATAGGTTTCTTTCAGTTTCTGTCTACCAAATCATACACAAGGCTTTGGCCAGCCCAAGGCTACAACAGTAGAAGACACTTACCCAAAGTGCCACACAGTGGAACTGAACCCAGAAACATGTGGGAGGGAAGCAAGCTTCTTACCACACAGCCACGCCTTTATCATCATCATCGTCGTCGTTTAATGTCCGCTTTCCATGCTAGCATGGGTTGGACGATTTGACCGAGGACTGGTGAAACCAGATAGCTACACCAGGCTCTAATCTGATTTGGCAGAGTTTCTACAGCTGGATGCCCTTCCTATATATATATATATATATATATATATATATATATATAGTGAGAGAGAGAGAGAGAGAGATATTTGTAGAACTATGGTGTAAAACCCCTGGGTATTACTGCCTCAGTGAAACTGACATCACAACATTCTTCCTGAACGGAACACCAGTCTGGTGCCGGGTTACTCGCTTACAGCTGAATGGACTAGAGCAGTGTGAAATGAAAGTGTTTTGCTGAAGAATGAATAATGCACAACCATCCTGGGAATGGAAACCACAATCTGGCATTTGTGAGTGCACCACTCTAACCACTAGACCATGCAGCTTCACCCTAACATACAAAGATATAATATATATATATATATATATATATATATATATATATATATATATAATCTGTATAATCTTTATCTTTTACTTGTTTCAGACATTGGACTGCAGGCGTGCAGGGCACCAGCTTGAAGAATTTTAGTTGAACGAATTGACACCAGTACTCATTTTTCTTGAAGCCTGGTACTTATTCTATCAGGTTCTTTTGCCAAGCTGCTAAGTTACAGAAATATAAACAAACACAGGTTGTCAAGTGTTGGCAGGGGACAAGCACAAACACACACACACACACTTAACAGCCTACTTTCAGTTTCCATCAACCAAATCCGCTGATAAGGCTTTGGTTAGCCTGGGATTAGAGCAGAAGACACTCGCTCAAGATGTCATGCAGTGGGACGGAACCATTATATTATAAATATATATAGAAATGTACATATGATATATATATATATACATATATGCACACACACAAATATATAATATATAAATATACATATATATGTACACATAATATATATAACAATATACATATGTATTAATATACTTATATTATACACACATACAAAACAATTACACATACATACATGTACATATACATGCATACACACACATGCTTACTCAAACACACATATGTAAGCACAAGCATACATACACACATACCTGCATACATACATACAAAACTTGAATCTTGTGACATGAATAGAAAAAAAAAAATTAACCTTTTCACTCACATATTGCACTTAGATGCTGGTGAAATACAATAGTCATAAAACTATGCCAGTATGATGTGAAAATAAGCCTCAACACCATGTGTCACTATAAGCATTTTAAAACACACACACACACACACACACAAAAGAAAGAAAGAGAAATAAAAGAAAAAAAATCAAAATACGTAATCAAATGTGGCAGGGAAGGGGTGGGACGTGGGGGAGCGGTTATAAAGCCTATCCATTTATATTGATAATGGCATTTTTTTTTTCATTTATTTATTAAGCAAACAATGAAATATTCAATCAATATACAACACTCTTTAAAACATACAGGAGACACTCAGTGAATAGCATCAAAGAGGGTCTAATTTATGTTTTGAAGCGCTCGGCATAAAACGATTATCTGCATTTTTAATAATATAAATTCATAGTTTGAGTGGGTGGGGTGTGTATGTGTATGTGTGTGTGTGTGTAAAGGTGGAGTGGGGGGTTAGCGGGGGTTGAGAGAGAGAGAGAGAAAGAGAGACGGAGCGAGAAATGTGTGATGTCATATTTATGGCAACTTTTTAAAAGGTTTTTCTGTATATAAATTAGGACACCAGACAGAGAAAAGCAGACAAACAGACATGAGAGAAAGAGAGAGAGAGAGAAAGAGGAGACAGACAGACAGATTGACAGATAGACAGACAGAAAGACACACACAGAGAAGTGGGGGGAGAGGAGAGCAGAGCTGCCACTACTTGCGCATATGCATACACATACCTTGCAACCAAATCTTGAACGATCGTGGGATAAAATAATGTTTCACCAGGTGAAAATGTATGAAAAAAAGATCTCACAGCAAGTGCAAAGAGGAATTAGAATCAAACATAAACCTAGTATACATACATACACACACACACATATATATATATATATATATACATATATATATATGGGAACGAGAGTTCTACATGTGACATATTCATATTTGTGCAACCAGTAGAGTAACTAGTAGCCACGAAGGCTTTTAGCTAATGAAAGGTATCCATATGGTTGCGAGACTGTTAGGAAAGCGCAACCAAATCACTGTTAAATCACACTCTACTGCCTTCAAATTAGCACTGCAGCAGACACAATTGTGGCTGCATGGTAAGAAGCCCCCCCCCCCCCAACAGCATGGTGCCAGGTTCAGTTCCATTGCACAGCACTTCCAGCAGATATCTTCTACTATATTTCCAGGTTGACCAAAGCCTTCTGCATGGATTTGCAGGGAAACTGAAAGAAGTCTGTTCTATGTGTGTGTGTGTGTGTGTGTGTGTGTGCACGCGCGCATGCATGTGTGTGTGTGTTTGTGTCTATGTTTGTCCCTCAGCATCACTTGACAACTAGTACTGGCGCATTTACGTCCTCATAACTTAGCAGTTCAGCAAATAGGACCGATAGAACAAGCATCAGGCTTACAAAAATATAAGTCATGGGGTCAATTTGTTCAGCTAAAACCCTTCAAGGCAATGCCCCAGCATGGCCGCAGTCAAATGACTGAAACAAGTAAAAGATAAGATGTTTGTGTGTATGTGCATGCGTGCCTCTGTGTGTGTGTGTGTGTGTGCGTGCGAGTGTTTTCTTGGCTTGACATTATATGATAGTTGTAAAGGAGTATCACTGTCTTACAAGCAATGTCATTTATTTCCAATATTGTCTAAGAACATGTTTGGCCATGGAAAAACATTACCTTGCTTGGAAACAGGTGAGGTTTTGGAACAGGAAGGGCATTTGACTGTAGTAAATCGATCTCAAATAAGCTCAGTCTGATCCATGCTTACACAGAAAAGTTGGATATTAAATGAAGATGAGGATGATGATGATAATGTGCTCCTATATATAGTGTGAGTGCGTGTCTGTGGTGGGGAAACTAGCAGAGAATGAACCTTGCTAGAACATCTTTGATCCTAGATCTATTTGGTCAGGACTTGTCTGGAACTAAAGAACAAAAACATAAGCATTGTACAGAAGAGAAAAAAATAATGAGAATATGATGCTGTTTAGTTAGGATGTGTACAAGTGCACTAGAGAAATTTACCAGAAGCTAATCACAAGACAATGGAGCATCAGTATTGCAGAAGACAAAAACATTGTTAGCAGGCTGTTTGTATAGCTGCAAGTTGCAAGTTTGACACTTCTGGTATAGAACAACAAACCGACAATATTCAAATAGCTTAAGTTGTATTTAAAAAAAGAAAGACAGCCTCAGAAGATTTCTTTGTTTTTTTTTTTTGCGGCTTATTTTTTTTTTTGAATATTTTTCACTATATTTTATATTTTTATACTTTTCTCACAAGATTTCTGATGAAAATTATGAGGTGGGAAAAAGAAAAAAAAACAAAGTGAAAAATGGAAATAGATGATGCGTTAGAGAGAGAAAGTGTGTAAAGTTAGGAAGTGTATGGGGAAGAAAATGTAAAAGAGAGGTTCCGTTGTGGTTCAGGGGAAGAATAACTAACAAGATGTGAAAGATACGAAAACTACAAAACACAGATACATAAAACACATCATAGAATATGCATAATTACCTAGATGAATATATATATATATATATATATATACACACACACTTATATGCATATATACATTTATTTATATATGGTGTATATATATATATATATATATATATATATATATGTATGTATGTATGTATGTATATACACACTACAGGAAGGCCCAAAAGTAGGTTTACAGTTATTCAACAGTTTAGATCTTAATTCTAAAAAAATATGAAACCATTATTCTAAGCTAATTTAGTTCATTTTGTCAAGCTCCCTTTTCGGTTTGTAAGATAGAGGTTTAAATGTAATAAAATGTTTTAAAAGAAATCTAAAGTACCTATGTGATAACTGTAAACCTACTTTTGGGCCACCCTATATATATATATATAAATACATACATATACACATATATAAATGTATATACACACACACACACACACACACACACACACACACACACACACACGTTCATAAACTTACACATATACATACACATACATGTGTGCATTCACGCACTCAACACATGTGGTGGTGCTGAGAAGTTCCTGGCTTTGGGTAAAAGGAAATAATACAGAAGGATCAGTTAATTATGATTTTATTCAACATATTCTCCTTTCAGATTCATGCACTTATTGCAGTGGTCCTTCAGTTTTTCTAAGCTTTGTAAAAAAACTTGGAAGGTCAGGCCTTCAACCAGGCCTTTCATGATATCCTTAAAGCAAGGAACTTTTCAGTACCGCCTTGCGTGTGTGTATGCATATATGTGTGTGTGTGAGGACGCATGTCCTAATGGTTGCACTCAGGATTGTGAGATCATGGCTTCAATTCCTAGATTGGGTGATGCATTGTGTTCTTGATTACTTTGAAACCTGACATGTGGTACACAATACACCTGTTTAGACAATGTCAATATGATGGAGGGAGTGAACTAATGTGTGGCATGAACATTTGATCACTATAAACAAATCATTTGTGAGGTTGTTCAACAATAACTGAATGCTTGTATATTATCTTCAACAGGGGAGTCCAGCATATATATAAGTATATATATATATATATATATATATATATATAAATATATATATATATATATATATACACACACACACACACACACACATATCTATAGAAAGAGATTAGTTAGCGGATTCATTAGAATCTAGGCTCATCAACATGTATGACACTAGGACTGGCTAAGTACCATAACATTTGAGTTCACAGTAGGGTGAAAACAACCATGATATATTACATGGGTAGTGTACCATAGGTATGTATGCATATGTGTGTAAAGATACCAAATCCAGTATAAACCATAAGTTCAACTCAGGGTTGGTTCCAAGTCTGGCATAAGTATAAAAAGAAGAAAATATATGTACACGTATGTATATATAGCTGGCAAAAATGAATTGTACCTGTATTTCAAAGGGCCAGCCTGTCCCATCTTGTGTCATGCTGGATCACCAAAAACTATGTTAAGGGTGTGCATGTCAGTGGAGAGCTCAGCTACTCGCACATAAATTTCATGTGCAGGCTGTTCCATTGATTGAATGAACTAG
Source organism: Octopus bimaculoides (assembly GCF_046866305.1). NCBI lineage: Eukaryota > Metazoa > Mollusca > Cephalopoda > Octopoda > Octopodidae > Octopus > Octopus bimaculoides. The sequence goes on along the minus strand of NC_142937.1, from coordinate 60,979,131 downwards.
AACACTCATCATCATAACCAACAGAGCGCCTCCATATAATACATACATACATACATACACACACACACACACACATATATATATATATATATATATATATATATATATATATATACATATACACACACACACACTTATAGGCATATATACATATATATAAATATATACTTATACACACACAACTATATATATACTCTATTATTACTACTACTAAAGTAACCCAGAATTAAGGATGATTGATTTGGTAAATCCATGCATGTGCTAATATTTTTAGGTGCCTATGTAGAAACAGGCCCTCATATCCTTCCCATTCTAGATCCAGGAAAACATCCAAAATGTATCAGCTGGAGGGAGAAAGAGCTAGACCACCATTCAATTGCTACTTATTTGAACTGAGTGTAAATAAAGCAGCATAAGATGAAGTGCCTTGCTCAAGGACACAATGCACAGCATGTTTCAAGAACCAAACCCACAATCTTATGATCATGTGTGCTATGCTCTTAACACACGACATGCATTTTCACACATTATGTATCAGTTTCAAATTTTGGCCTAAGGCCAGCACTTTCGGGGTGGAGGTAAGTCGATTACATCAACCCCAGTACTTGACTGGTACTTATTTTATCGACCCCAAAAGGATGAAAGACAAAGTCGATCTCCACAGAATTTGAATTCAGAATGTAAAGATGGACAAAATGCCTCTAATGCATCCACAAGCTCACTGCCTTTTTCACACATGCAGGGCTGGACAAAAGTAGGTATATACACTTGCTTAATATGAGTCGAATGATCTTTTCATTTCTCTCTTTCTTTTTGGGGAGAAGAACAAAAAGAACATTCCAGTCATATAAAGCAAATGTATACTTTTTTTTGTCTATGCCTCTATATCACCATTTTTTAATACCGACTTTTCTGTGCTTGCATGGGTGGTAGGATGAAATTTTATCAAGGCGGATTTTCTATGGCTGGATGTCCTTTCTGTTGCCAACCTTCACCTGTTTCAGGGCAAGGTAATATTTCCCATGACCAGACATGTCTTCATGGAAGTTTTGGAAACGAAGGGCACTGGTTGCATCATGTCGAGGCAACCACCAAAAGCACCAGTAGGTCTGTCTACTCTCTAGTTTCTTTAAGCAATACTATGACATATTCTTCCATTTCCTAAGGAAATGAATAAATATTATGTGTGAATATCTCTGGCCCAGTTTGTAATCAAAGTTGATTAGAATCAAAACAGAATTAGCTCTGTAAAACTAATTACTTCCTGAACTAATGAGTACCTTGTTTTGTATCAGTAAGCTTTGTTCTCATGGACAAACACATATCTTTTATCTTTTACTTGCTTCAGTCATTAGATTTCAGCCATACTTGGACACACCACCTTGAAGGCTTTAGCTGAACAAATTTAGCAGAGTACTTTTTTTTTTAAAAGTCTGGAACTTATTCTATCAGTCTTTTTTGTCAAACTGTTAAGTTATGGGGATGTAAACAAACCAACACTGATTACCAAGCAGTGGTGGTGGTAAGACAACCATATGTATGTGTGTGTGTGCATATGGGGTGGCTTCCATACAGTTTCCATCAATCAAATTCACTCACAAGGCATCGGTCAGCTTAGGGCTAAATTAGAAGACACTTGACCAAGGTGCTGTACAGAGTGACTGAACCACATGGTTTAAAATTGAGCTTCTTAACCACACACATTTCATTAAATCCAACCTGGAGTGTCAGTTTAACTATCTTTTGATGATCAAATTCTCATGGCTGCACAAAATTCAAGAAATATACAATGCAGACATGTCTAAATAGGTATTACTCCAGACAAGATTTCTTGGAGTTTATTTCATTTCCCACCATGTCTGTCAAATTTTCAGCGCCATTCAGAATAGCTTCTTTGTCAGTAGGAGACTCTTTTATTCTTCTAACACTAAAAACCTACCTGCCATGGAATTTTCACTTTCAGCACTAAAACCTGATTCTTCTTTAGGTCACATAACAAGTATAATAAGTTTGTGACTAGTAATAAACTTTGGGATTTATGCTGGTGCATAACCTGCAGTCATAAATTCAATAGCTTTTTCCTTATTTTTTACTATGTTGACTCTATTTCTAGTTAATTTTTGTGCTAACAGTACAAGCCCAAGACCATTTATCCAGCTCCCCAAAACCTAGAATTACCACAAAATTGTTTATTTTAAAAGTGAATAATTTTTCAGTCTTCTGAGCTTTAAATAATTTCCCCTCAGCTTTACTTTTTACGTCATACATATTGATTTCAAATTTTGGCACAAGCCAGCAACTTCAGGGGAGGGGTAGGTCAATTAAATTGCTCTTAGTGCTCAACTAGTTCTTATTTTGACCCTGGAAGGATGAAAGGTAAAAATCGACCTTGGTGGAATTTGAACTCAGAACATAAAAACAGACGAAATGCCACTAATCGTTTTATCTGGTATGCTAATGGTTCTGCCAGCTTGCTGCCTTATTTTGAGACATACATATTGCATGTCAATTTCAGTATGACAGCTACTATATAGACTTACCCCTCTCTACATTTATGTGATTAGTTATCCCCATTTATGACAATTGTTCTTTAATACCAAGTCTAAAAGGACAGCAGAAAGGTAACTTGTTAGTGAAAAAAGGAAGCACATATTGTACACAGAATAAAGTAGAATTACTTGAGACAATTTTTAGTGGATTAATAAAAATCAAACAGGCTCTGCTTTAGAATTAATTTGTATCTGTTAAATACAACATTGTTCTTAACTTTCCATTGTTTATTTTTATATTTTGAGTATTGTCATATCTTAAAGTTGCTGTATCTCCGGGAGACAGACACTAGACATAAAAATTGTACTGTAGATGATGATCAGAAGTAGAATGATAAGTATCTTTATTAATCATTGTTTATATGCATTTAAAATGATAAAAGATCATTTTAATACATAATTACTGTATTCTAGTATGTATGAGGCCTTGGTCCAGAAAACCGGAATATCCAGAAATCCAGGTCACTTCCAGTTCCAAGCTTGCCAAATAAATGGTCTTGAACTTGTAGCATGCATTGAATGCCTTTCTACCATATTGTTTACTTTCGTGCATTTACATAATCATTGTATAGTAAATGAATTTTTATTGAACAACAGATGGTTTTATATTTTTTCTATCAATTTTAGAACAAAAAGACATTAAGTGAGGACCTACAGTACATATGCGCACATATTCATAATCCTCCTCCCTCTGCCACTCCTGCTTTCCTGATAACTGTGTTTCCCACCTTACCTACTCACTAACAAAGATATATGGTTGGTACTTGCTTTTATTTCCTATACTGTTTACCTCTCTTTTCTTTGTCTCCTCTTTAAAGAGACTTTCTTTTCTTTCCCCGTCCTACCCACCATTTTCCTCTATTGTATAATTCTATTCCAATAATTTTCAAACTCAATTCTCTTCAGTTGATATTTACTGAGTTTTCTTTCTTGTAAGATTTACCACTTCTTTACCATCTTTGAATTCTCAAGACTTTCTACCAGCAGTGTAATTGTCAAAAAAAAAAAAGCTTTTTTCTTTTCCTTCCCTTCTATTCTAAATGCCTTAACCTCCACACATCTATCACATTCCACTTGACTCTCTATGCATCTCACTTTAATTTTCTTTCATCAATTACCCTCCATATTATGGACATTCCTACCTTCCAAGACTTTACACCAGTTGAGTAACCTCCTTGGACTTTTGTATCATGTGATTTTTAAATATCTTTTCTTCTTGCACAGGACTTGTATTTTTTTTTTTTAATCAGTATTGTGTATTCTAATTAATTGTTCTCCAATTTCCCTCTTTTCTTTCATCTTTCTTTCTGATCTTGCACCTTTCCTCCCATTCTAACTTCTCTTGTACATTATGTTTATACACTAAGACAGCGAGCTGGCAGAAACGTTAGCATGCTGGGTAAAATGCTTAGTGGTATTTCGTCTGTCTTTATGCTCTACGTTCAAATTCTGTTGAGCTTGATTTTGCCTTTCATCTTTTCAGGGTCAATAAATTAAGTACCAGTTGCGTACTGGCGTCGATCTAATCGACTGGGCCCCTCCCCAATAATTTCGGGCCTTGTGCCTAGAGTAGAAAAGATTATGTTTATACACTTACACATGCACACACCTTTATCATGTTCCTCTAAACTAGGTGTTCCCAAGAGATATCTTATCATTTGTGGACCTCATATATGTACATGTAAATTTTTGAAATAAAATATTTGTTTGTAGATAAGTAAAAACTAACAATGAAGCAATTTCGTCATGTTCCTAACATAAATACCGAATACAAATCTTGAAAATTTCAATAAATACAGGTACCTCTCCTAGTAAACAAAATTTATATATGGACCCACAAATTACAATTTTTTATTCGTGGACCCCCATAAAGCTTCTGTGGACTCCAGTTGGAAACCCCTGCTCTAAACCTTCCATGTAGCTCACTAATTTTCTCTCACAAAAAATCTTTTACTAGTGTTGTAATTATTCTTTCTCCAGCGCGACAGGTCACGATCGTGGCTGTCAGGTACAGGTTGACAGGCCACGATCGTAGACCAGATAGATGCATTTAATTTATGGGCGTTTGTTGGGGTCTAATGCCACTCAAACACTCCGATACCCACCAGAATGCAAGACGACTAATAGTTCAATTAATGACTTTTCAAATGATGTAAAACTTGCCACTATTATATACTAAGATATTTTAACTATTATTTGTTTTTTTACGTATGCATGGTAGTCACATTTTCATAAAATGTGCTCAACAGTCCATGCTATGTAAGTGCAAATCCCAGTGCTTTATGGGTTAATCTTCTCTCAATTTTCCTCTCCCCTTAAACTCTCACCTCCCCCCTCATTCATTTCTCTTGTTCACACTTTCCTTCCATGTTACACAAGCATATACTTACAACTTTTATCACACTCACACCTGCTTCCACCTCCCCGTTTCCAGTTTCCTTACGCACACACAATGTGATCACACACATGCACATTACTACCTTTACAGCTCTACCAAACCACACCACTACACTTCTGCATTTGTACACCTTTACTCACACCTCAAAACATAGCATACACATCACTTTCCTTTATGCCTATCTCAAAACATGGATATACTTCTATACAGGCACACACATACCCACCCCTCTACCCTTCTTAACTGTCCAATCCCACAGAACCACGTTCCCATCAGGCCCCTCACCCTTCATCCATTATTTCTTTCTTTTTATTTATTTTTTATCTTTTCTCCCCTACCACTTCTTGCTCATTCCTCCAACAATTTTCTTCTGATAAAGGCTTAACATCTGAAACATTGAGATGCTTTCCCTTTTTTCTTTTAAGCATTACACTTAACACAGTATTCATTAATACTTGTCCCACCTGTATTGTCATCCTCTTTCTGTTCATTTCATTTACAATATATGTGTGCATTGGTTTTAAATTTTGGCACAAGGCTAATGAGTTTCGGGGGGAGGGGACAAATCAATTACATCAACCCCGGTACTCAACTGGTACTTATTTTATCAACCTTGAAAGGTTGAAAGGCAAATTTGACCTTGGCAGAATTTGAACTCAGAACATGAAGATGGACGAAATGCCACTAAGATCAGCATGCTAATGGTTCTGCCAGCTCACCATTGTAACCACAAATTAAATATTGAATAGTGTGTTAGTATATAAGTTTATTCAGATGGTAATAGTTACAGAACTAGTTGCATTTCTTTCAAGTTTCAAAATTATCCTTTATCCATACCACCTTGTGCTTTCAGGATCTCAAGCTACGATTTCACGGGCAGCTTGCTTTTCCCAAATTGCAGTTCAAGATTTGATGGAGAAAAATGGATACAGTTCTTAGAAAATACAAATATTTCAGCCAAAACTTACCAAATTCAAATATGTCTAAAAATATAAGTATCTAAACGATTGATGTCCCTAATGGAGTTCCATGAAATGGATTCTATGATAATCACAAGATACTATGATTTTAAATGAATTTTATACAAACATTTTCTTGAAAAAAAAACAAGAAAAAAAACAGATTTCAGAAAAAAAATAAATAAATAAAAGATACAGGAGACTGAATGAGAGATTATAGAAAAAATAAGAAACAGGATATATCATATATGATGACAATTGGCAAAAAAACAAGAGATAAATAGATAACTCAGTAAGCAGATTGAGTGGGTGCTTGTGAAGTTAAGGAATGTGCATAAAGAGAATGGAATGTGTGGGTGTATGTGTGGAGAAGGGAATGGTATGGTACTGATGGGCAGCTTCAGAAAGGACCAGACTGACAATGTAATATGTTACAAAAAAAAGACGGGGCAGAATGGCCAGCAGTTGGCAAGATTGCTTCACAACTGTATGGACCCTCACTTGATCCCTGCCATATGGAAACTTATGCATAGAAATATATGTGCTGTGTTATTTTAATTTTATCTTTTAGCAAGGAAGAATGGGAATGTTTACAGCTGAGTATATAAGACTTCTGAGTCTGCTGGGAGGTAGAGAGGAAGACATTCTCAAATCAGAAGACTGAATACTTGCACCAGATTGAGCTTCACTAAAGTCACTCAATGTATCACCTGGTTTCACACAACCATCTGTCAACTTAAGTCTATCATCCAAGTAGGATACTGAATGATTTGAACTCAGAAGTCAAAGAGTCAGAAGAAATCCCACAAGGTAGCCAATTAGATGTGTCTACAGTTCTGCCATGCCACAATTTTGGATTTGTGTGTTTTCATTGACCATATAAAGATGAAAATCAAAGTGGACCTCAGCAGGATTAGAACCCAGAACACAAAGACTTGAAACAAATAGAGTAAAGCATTTTGTCCAATGCTCTAATGACTGCTACTTCACCAATTTATGTACATATATATATAATAAATTTCATAATAAATGTATGCATATACATCACAGCTGTGCATATGTGCTGCAAACTCATGTATGAAAATGTGGGTCTCTATTGTACTTCTTTGATCTCTCATAATCTCTTGTCTAGCATATTGCTTTATGACTCTACTAAAGTTTAACATAGATGATAGACAAACCTAATGATATCTACGTAATCACAATACTTGACTGAGATGTTATCTTGACGGCTGTAATAATATATAGTCCATATTCTTCCATTGACCAACTGCAAAACCTATGTTGTTACTTGTAATTTCCTATATCTTTTTTTTTACTACAGCTATGAGAAAGTTATTTTAGTCATTGTCTTACTTTTTATATCAGTTTTTTTTCCTTCTTTTCCCTTGGTAGTCTTATATTCATTGTTCAATTTCTTTACTTTTTCTTGTCTATATAAAGGCTGTTTTGACTTTTGTAAATCATATTTCAAAAAAATCTTTGATAATGTCATTTTTGTGTCCTATATAATTACTTTATAATTTTGTAATTATGGTGCTTATAATATTATGCAAGAATTATTGACATGGCAATAGGAATTGGATACTCGAAATGTAAGACATTTCTTCTGTAATTCTTTCATTTCATATTTATAAAACAAACACAAACACAAACACACACACACACACACACACACACACACACACACACACACACATTTAGCTTAGGTTGGAGATTCAAAAAGATTCACTTGCGCAACTTACTATCACTCAAATTAGAGAAAAGTTTGAAACAGTTGGAACTGTTGGGAATGTCTACAAGAGATATTCCAGAAGACCACAAAGCAAGACAGGGTGTTATAAATGTATTGCCAGCATTCAAGAAAATCTGTGAAGCAAGTGAGTTATTAAAATTTCAAAATCAAGTGTTCATTTCTTTTGAAGAACTGTCAATGTAAAAGTTACATTCTAAGAATGGTTCATGCTCTCAATGAAGATATATCTATATATATATATATATATATATATATATATATATATATATATATATATATATATATATATATATGTATAAAAATATGCATATGTATACATATATGTATATATATGTATACATGTATATATATATACATATATACATACATACATATAAACATATATACATATGTAAACATATATATACAAACATATATATACGCACACATACATATACATATATATATACATATATATATACACATACATACATATATATATGTATATGCAGATAAAGAACCCAGCTGATTTCTTTGACAATAGCACTCAGCAGAAAAAGACTGCATCCATTACCTACATCGACATTGAAGAGGAAGATGTGATAGCTGCCATAAATGAAATGAGCTCAAATTCGGCAACTGGCCCCGATGGTTTCCCAGCTGTCCTCTTAAAGTCGTGTAAACAAGAACTAGCAGGACCACTCCGGATACTCTTCCAGAGTTTCCTTGCAAATGGTAAACTTCCCAAAAAGCTGAAGGAAGGCACCATATGTCCTATCCATAAAGGTGGAAGCAGAGCAGAGGCTGGGAACTACAGGCCCATCTCTCTGACTTCACATATTAGCAAAGTCATGGAACGAATTGTCAGAAGGAGATTGATTGCGTTCCTAGAAGAAAATGACTTGCTGAATGAGACCCAGCATGGTTTCCGTTCAGGTAGAAGCTGCCTCACGCAGCTCTTGCAGCATTATGACTGGGTCCTGAAGCAGCTACTTGACCATTCAAATGTTGATGTGATATATCTCGACTTTGCAAAAGCCTTTGACAAAGTTGATCATGGCTTGATATGTCACAAGCTGCGAAACCTTGGCATAGCTGGTAAATTAGGAGAGTGGCGGCATGACTTCCTGAATGGTAGAAGTCAGACAGTTGCAGCCAATGGAGAACTATCTAGGGAAACACAAATATTGAGCGGTGTTCCACAAGGAACTGTTCTGGGGCCACTACTGTTCATAGTGGCCCTTCTGGACATGCCCACGGTCACTCGGAGAGCCACTGTCACTAGCTATGCTGATGACACAAAGATATCTCAGGCAATAAAGAATCCTGATGATATTGTAAGCCTGCAGAATGACCTAAATTCAATATATGAGTGGGCAGAGCAAAATAATATGCAGTTCAATGCAAAAAAATTTCAAGTACTGCGCTACAAGACCACAAGCACCTCCCAACTGGCATACACAGGGCCTGGAGGTACTGCAATCCCAGAACCACAAACAGTAAGAGATCTGGGCATCAACATGTGTAGTGATGCATCATTTCACATGCACATTGTCAAGTTGACAGCAAAGTGCAGACAACTGGC
>NC_142937.1:60959905-60962405 GCF_046866305.1 Octopus bimaculoides | reverse complement strand
TATTTAAGTATTACGTGTCAAAAGTGAAACAAAAACACTCATGTCAAATACTTTCACTTTAAAAATGAAACTATTCTACTAACTGAAACAATCACATTTCGATACTGTAATGACAGATACTTTCAGAAAGAGAGAAAGAGAGAGAAAGAGATGTATATGTATACATATACATGTATATGTACACGTATATGCATACATGTATATGTATACACGGGTATTTCTGCTAGTATATATATATATATATATACTAGCAGAAATACCCGGCTTTGCCCGGGTTAAAGAGAATAATGAAATCTAAAAACGCCATCTAGACTACGCAACCCTCAACTGTTAGTAGCTACGATACCATAATTCTACATTAATAACTCTCCAATCCATGCCAGCATGGAACATAGACATTAAGTGGAATGCCAGTCTCTCATCTAGGAGGGCCTTGAAATCAATGTTACCAACTGGGGACTATGTGTGTCGCAGTGATAATAAAAAGACTCAAAGGAGGTCTGCAACGAAATAATTTTACTCAACACTTTGCAAGTGAATCAGTGGAGGCAAAGATGCGTCTCATTTACTTGACAATTTATGCACCACATTGCAGAAATCACAATGTAAGTATATCTGAAAGGGTAGTCTTACACTGTTGTACCGTTGAATTACAAATAATGCTCATCTGTATGTTCGGGTTAAAATTTCATCAACATCAAAAATATATGAATTTTCATGGGAGTTATGGCCGTTATAAATAGAATATAATTTCCAAATTCCATAAAGATCCGTTCAGTACTTTTGACGTAGTTTTGGATAAGAAAACAAATGACTAATGTGTGTGTTTGTGTGTGATTGGTGTATATATGTATAGATATCTGTATGCATGTATATATATGTATATATGTGTACATATTACATGTACATCTATATATATATATATATACATCTACACATATGTATACATATACATGTATGCATATAGATCTATATCTATACATATATCTATGCATATACGTGTATATGTATACATATACATCTCTTTCTCTCTCTCTGAAAGTATCTGTCATTACAGTATCGAAATGTGATTGTTTCAGTTAGTAGAATAACGTGTACATATACATCTATATGTATACATATACATCTATCTCTCTTTCTCTCTCTGAAAGTATCTGTCATTACAGTCTCGAAATGTGATTGTTTCAGTTAGTAGAATAGTTTCATTTTTAAAGTGAAAGTATTTGACATGAGTGTTTTTGTTTCACTTTTGACACGTAATACTTAAATAGTGGAGGAGATATTATGTTGTCGTGGGCTCGAACTCTGCAAGAAGTTAAAATTTTTTTTGACTAAAACACAACTGGAAGCCTAAGTAAGGCATCTGTAAAATTTGAATGAAATTGGTTGCGTAGTTCTCGAGTTTTAGGGATTCACAGACAGACAGACAGACATTCTCATTTTTATATATATAGATATATATATATATGTATATACACATGTGTATGTGTATATATATATATATATATATATATATATATATATATAAATGTATACATATATTTATTTATTTATTTATTTATGGGTTTCAGCCAAGTGGCTGTGGTCATGCTGGAGCACCACCGTGATTTTCTGTCTTTATGCTTTGCTCTCTTCACGTTCCTTGCATGGCTCTTCTCCTGCACCTGATATAATCCAATCAAGAGTTTTGATGGCACATCTGGTGTATAAGAGAATTTGACATCGCTGCCCTAAACTGTGTCTCATTTCGAGCCATTATATGTATATATATATGTATAAATATGTATATATATATGTATAAATATATGTATAAATATATATATATATATATATATATATATATATATATATATATATATATATAAATATATGTATAAAAATATATATATATATATATACATATATATCATCATCATCATCATCATCGTTTAATGTCCGCTTTCCATGCTAGCATGGGTTGGACGATTTGACTGAGGACTGGTGAAACCGGATGGCAACACCAGGCTCCAGTCTGATTTGGCAGAGTGTGTATATATATATATATCATCATCATCGTTTAACGTCCGCTTTCCATGCTAGCATGGGTTGGACGATTTGACTGAGGACTGGTGAAACCGGATGGCAACACCAGGCTCCAGTCTGATTTGGCAGAGTTTCTACAGCTGGATGCCCTTCCTAACGCCAACCACTCAGAGAGTGTAGTGGGTGCTTTTACGTGTCACCCGCACGAAAACGGCCACGCTCGAAATGGTGTCTTTTATGTGCCACCCGCACAAGCCAGTCCAGGGGCACTGGCAACGATCTCGCTCGAAAATCCTACAGGAGCCAGTCAGGCGGTACTGGCAACGGCCACGCTCAAAATGGTGCATCTCATGTGCCACCCGCACAAGAACCAGTCCAGGGGCACTGGCAACGATCTTACTTGGCTTGCCGGGTCTTCTCACGCACAGCCCATTTCCAAAGGTCTCGGTCCGTAGTCATCGCCTCGGTGAGGCCCAAT
>NC_142937.1:60934905-60954905 GCF_046866305.1 Octopus bimaculoides | reverse complement strand
TGAGCATAGGGAAAATACTATGAATAATGAATGCGGAACAACAGAAGTTGCTGGAAATGAAATAGAAATAGTTCAGTGGATGACCAGAGAGAGAGAGAGAGAGAGAAAGAGAGAGAGAGAGAGAGAGAGAAAGAGAGAGAGAGAGAGAGAGAGAAAGAGAGAGAAAGAGAGAGAGAGAGAGAGAGAGAGAGAAAGAGAGAGAGAGAGAATTACAGGAATACAGCGCCCAGAAATGGATGTTGTGAACAGTATTTGGGATGGTGGCAAGGTCATGTGCTCAGGAAGGATGAAAGTGTCACATTGAGTGGAGTGATGGAAATGTACATGAAAGGATGCAGAGGAGGGCGACTATGAAAAACATGAAGAAAGATGAAACGGAGGCAAGAGGTTGAAGAGGCAAGGACATAGGGAACAGAGCAAAATGGAGAAGACTCGCAACAATCCCAACTCTAGGTAGGAAAATAAAGTTATGAATCATTTACCAGTAATGTCACCTTTTGCCTATACTATCAAGTTTGTTTCATTACTAATCTGCTCTAAAAACAGTGCGGTTTGTTAAAAATCTGTGTGATTGGAAGAATCGAGTCCCAGGAAGCATGTAATCATATCAAAGAAACACGACTGCTGTTTTAATAAACTCCCCAATTATTGCAAGATAGCAATGATGTGTCTCTTGATGACAAGCCAAAAACAACAAACGTGAAGAAACTGGGGTACTCCACCTGATAATAAACTGCCAGACTGTTGTTTTTCTTTCTAAATATTAAACAAACTTACAAGTTTAAAATATTCAAATTATTCTAAACATTGTCAAATCTTTACAATTTATTTACATTTTCAAATCATTTTTTAGTTTTGTTTTTAATATTTTTACTGATGGTATTCCACTCAATTTAACTCACTTTTCAGTATTTTAATGTAATTATGAAGTGATATGGATTGAATAGGGCCTACCACTTTATATATGTACAAACAAGATGTGGGAGGAAGAGTTTTAGAAAGAAATAAATGTTGTAAAATTATGATGCAATACTACTAATTTTTCAGTCAGTCCTAAGTAAGTTGAGTTGCTTTACTCACAATGCAACATCTTAGGTGTGATGCCTTGCTTTTTCAATAAAGGTTTTATTTGGAAATGATTCAATTATAGACAGTTATATACTCTAGATTTTTTTGTTGTCATTCTTGTAAATGAATATTATCTAGAGCCAACAACTTGAGAGCATTCACCCAAGTCTGGCATCTGTCCAATGTTGTCTTCACTTCGGTAAATTCCACACAAGTGCAATACTTATGTACTTGTAATGAAACATATTTGATACAGACTAAAATACATATTATGTTTGAAATATATTATTATTATGATCATTTAAATAATAAATGGATGAATTAAAATAATGGTATATCAATGCTAAGCAACAATATAACAATAACAATTTGTGATTTCTGGTAAAATACTAGCTCTGAAAAGAAAGTGAGAGAGTTCTAGTGCTGGATAGAAACCAGGTTCCAAAATTTTCTCAACACATCTTTTGGAAAAGAACAGAAAAAATATGCAGAACTGAAACTTACTGTAGACCAATGTTTGTCACATGATACCGAACCATATAGACTACAACAGGTGCCTCTGTTTTGCTTTAGTGAAGGCACATGGCTCAGTGGTTAGAGTGTCAGGCTCACAATCATGAGTTAGTGAGTTTGATTCCCAGACTGGGTTGTGTGTTGTGCTCTTGAGCAAGACACTTTATTTCATGTTGCTCCAGTTCACTCAGCTGTAGAAATAAGTTGCAATGTCATTGGTGCCAAGCTGTATTAGCCTTTGCCTTTCCCTTGGATAACATCAGTGGCATGGAGAGGGGAGGCCGGCATGCATGGGCGACTGCTGGTCTTTCATTATCAACCTTGCCAGGACTTGTGCCTTGGAAGGTAACTTTCTAGGTGCAATCCCATGGTCATTCATGATCGAAGGGAGTCTTTTATAATAGTGAAATATTACTAAACCATCACTATTATCTTTATTATTGCTGATAGCTAAATTAAAAACAAAATTATCATAAAAATGAAAGCTGGTTGTCCTGAGACTAAATTTCATCCATACACACCAAACTGTTAATTCTAGTTTTAAGATACATTTCACAGATGCTCTGAGATGAATTATCAGCAATGTCTTGGAGATCTCACAGTGTTTCAGATCTTTCAACATCAGACCCCCTCGCCCATATGACCCAGGTTAGATCCGGGTTAGATCAAGTCATTTGAGCCGGGTTAGATTTGGGCTTTCACATCTACTTTACAATGTCATACTAAAAATATACAATCACATCATCAAAATTTCAAAGCTAAGAGACAATGCATGATTAATTCAAAACCATGTGAATAAATAAACATTACATTTGGCAGAATATCCGAATAGTGAAGGGTTAATATCTTCCAATCATTGTTGAAACAACTAAATCTATACATGTGGCCTCTACACACATAGATGGAACTAGAACCATAACACATTCATTACCATATGTATATCCATTGAAATACACTGCCTCTGTTTCAATTAATATTAATTTTGAATTTTGGGTGGGCTGAGTCAATTACTAATCAACTGTTACTTATTTTACTGACTCCGAAAGCATGAAAGGCACAGTCACCCTCAGTGGAATTTGAACACAGAACGTAAAGATGGGTAAAATGCCACTAAACATTTTGCTAGGCGTGTTAATGTGTCTGCCTTGAAAAATAATGAAGGATTTAGTAAAATAATTTTGTCATAAATCTGCAACATAAATTAAGATTTCAACATAAGTCAAGAATTCATCCAAATTTAGGTTCACTTTAAAAGATCACCTTAAAATGGGAAGCTTGTATCATGGAATCAATGCTGTTCTTAGGTGGGTTGGTATCTAAAAGGGTCAAAACAAGTCTTCTGAGAAATAACTCCTAACTTTATTTTCATCAATCTTTCAAATGGAATGCTTCTACCTGTTGGAGTATGAAATGACTAAGACAACACTTATCAGAGTGCAATGAACTTATAAATTACACAACAGCTTCTGAGTCATTGTCAACTTGGGCACAGTTAAACTAGGACTATTCAATAATGATTAAACACAATTTTTAAATAACATCTGATGAAAAGAGTAAAGTATTGGCATGACATACACCCAAAAATGTGATTAGATAGCATAACATTTTGCAAGTGTATTACATTCTTTACGAGCAAAGCATAAACCAAATCAGTCCAAACAGATGTTTGGCATTAGAATCACTGCCATTCAATCAAAATATGCTGAAAATCAAATTGAAAAGTATTAACAGTTGATCTGAAATCAAGAATACAGATGAGATGAACTATAGCTATAAAGATGTCTTAAACACACAAGTAAATCTACTTCAAAATCAGTCTAATGTGTAGTAAGAGGTACAGAGCTTTAGTAGGTAGATCAATCATCCCACAAAACAAACAAGAATTCAAATGGTTAGTTCTATAATTTTCCAACTGTAGAGGACATCAATTTGTCATAGACAACTTTGCCCAGAAGTTAAAAATTGAGGTTGGCTGACTTGCCCATAAACAGAATAAAATGCCCACAGTGAAATATGAAACAAAACATGACCACAGAAATAATTTATCCATTTTGTACATACTGATGAGGAGGAATGACATATCTTATAATATCATATACCTGTTTAAAAAGATATTTCAGAAAGTGACAAAGAGGAAATGATAGAATATACTGAGTGTAAGTGCAAGAGGAAATAGATGTCCAACATGGGCATGATACTATATATATATGAGGAGAGGGAACACTTGATGTAATGGAGTACAATAATTGATTGGCATGTGTCATTGACTCAGAAGAGATGATTAAAGACACATTAGACCAAGGTAGATTTGAATTTAGGCTAGAAACAGACATAACTAAAGACAACAATGACCACAACCACCACTACTACTTTTAGCTTTTAGGGTAAACACAAGAGTGCTGAGGGGTGCTGCTGTACTCCATTTCTGAGTACAGGAATCAGTGTCACATCAGGCAGTGAAGCAGCTCTGTAGATGTTTTGGTCCCTTCTACCATGGCACCAGAGTTACCTGGGGTTACCCACCGATTTATACAACAGAACTCCAGCACAACAGCATAAAGTTTGTTGAGTCACACATTTCTACCATCTTCAACGTTTGTTCATGCTGCATTACTTGCTCTCTTTCTTGAACCATATGTGCTACTACTACTACTACTACTACAATAATAACAATAATCCTTTTTACTATAGGCACAAGGCCTGCAATATTGGGGGAGGATGCTAGTCAATTACACTGACCCCAATGTTCAACTGTTACTTATTTCATTGAGCCAATACCGTTTCTACTATAGCACAAAGCCTGAAATTCCAGGGTAGGTGACTTGCTGATTATATTGACCCCATTGCTCAGCTGGTGCTGAAAGGATGAAAAGTTAAGCAGAATTTGGACTCTGAGCATAAAGACAAACAAAATGCTGCTAAGCATTTTGTCTAGTGTGCTAATTATTCTGTCAGCTCACAGACTTAATAATAATGATGATGATGATGATGATGATGATGATGATGCAGTACCAGGAAGTGGCTCTCATGGCTTCTGATATTAACTGATTGGAAGTTTTATTATGTACCATATTTTTATCTTGGTAGAAAAGATGGGCTACAGCAAATATTCTGTCCAATACCACAGATTTGCTTGTCAGTTGTTTAAACTTAACCAGTTGATCATGTCCCTTAGTGGCTGACGATATATGCATCTCTGATCACGAGCAGAAGTAGTGGGAGAGCATCATAGCCATGTGTTGAGAGGAAGTCTTTGGGGTTTGAATAATTCACCTCTGGAAATATGGGTGTTTTGTTCATCATTCAGAGTCCTCTTGAGTGGGATGGGCTATTCAACCTGAAGAAAATTCTAACTGGGCCCCACCTGCAAGGTCATGCGATGTTTATCTTGATATAAGGTCACCATGTTGTGCACATGTGGTTGTGATGCATGTGCCTGGTGTACCCTTATCAGACAGGTAGTCATGATGGGTATATTGGGTTTCGTATATTTGTACCCCAGTGTCACTTTGATGGCATGCACTGCTATCTCACTCAATAATAATAATAATCTTCTAACTTGTTGTCTGTTGAGGTCTCTGGGTGAGACTTAAAGTCAACTTGTACAAATACAAAGCAAAAGCTGAACATACAATAATAATAATGATGATGATGATGGTTTCAAAATTTGGCATAAGGCTAGCAATTTCGGGGGAGGGAGTAAGTCAATTACATTGACCCCAGAGTTCAACTGGTATTTATTTTTTCGACCCCGAAAGGATGAAAGGTGAAGTCAACCTTGGAAGAATTTGTACTCAGAACATAAAGAAAGTGGTCAAAATGCCGCTAAGAATTTTGCCCAGCTTGCTAATGCTTCTGCCAGTTCGCCGTTGATGATTAATAATAATAATAATAATAATAATGGTTTCTGGTTTAGGCACAGGGTCAACACTTTTGAGGGGTGAGGATTAGTCAATTACATCGACCACAGTCCTTGAATGGAAATTTATTTTATCAAACCCTGAAAGAATGAAAAACAGAGTAGACCTCAATAGGATATGAACTCAAGACTAAATGCCATAAGCTCTAACAATTATGCCAATGCACTGCTCTTAATGATTTTCTAGCATCATTACAAAGCCTGGAATTTGTGTGTATGTGTATGTGTGTTGGGAGGGGGTAGATTTAGTCAATAGCATCAACCTCAGCACATGACAGACGTTTTATTTTATTGATGCCAAAAGGATGAAAGGCAAAGTTGACTCTGGCAGGATTTGAACTCAGAACATAAAGGGCTGGAACAAATATATATGATACAATATTTTGTTAAAAAAATAGTTAATATTGTTGTAAGAATTTAAGGCAGCGAGCTGGCCGAATCATTAGCATGCTGGGCAAAATGCTTAGCGGCATTTCTTCTGACTTTACATTCTGAGTTCAAATGCCACCAGGATTTACTTTGCTTTTGATCCTTTCAGGGGAAGGGGGAGGGTTGAAATAAGTACGAGTTGAACACTGGAGTCGATGTAATCAACAAAGCCCCTCCCTGGAAATTGCTGGCCTTGTGCTATAATTTGAAACCAATATTAGTTCAAGAATAAATTCTCTAACTAACCATTCTATACCACTGTTGACTGAGAAAATTCAGTGTTAATATTACAGACAACAAGGCCCTTCTCTCTCTCTCTCCCCATCCCCTCTCTCTCTTATCTCACCTACTTGACTGCTTAGTAAGAATGGAAAGAGATTTGGAGATTAACAGGCCACAGCATAATGTCAATTGTTGAATTATGAACTCAAAACTATTCTGCTGAAAGAACTCTTTGAAACTAAATCATGTGAGTATAAAAAAATTATATAAAGTATGATGGTGATATTTTTTTCCTGTTTTTAAGAAGTCTTTTTTGTTAATTTGTCAGTGTTATTTTTTGTTCTTGCTTTTTTTTTTTTAATACATCAATTGAGCAATAAAATACTATAGAATTTTTTTCTCCTCTACATGTCAGAATAACTTTACAATGGAACTTAAAATCCATGGATCACAAATATTTGATCTTGATTACTCTCATCTCTATTTAGTCAGAGATGATGTATGTACTAGCAATGGACACCAAATAATAATAACTCTTGATAGTATTATAGCAAAGGTTTGCAGAATTGATAGAACATTGGACAAAATGCCTAGCAGTATTCAATCCAGTTATTTACATTCTCAGCTCAAATTTCACCAAAGTCATCTTTGCTTTTGCATCATTCCAGGGCCAATAACGTAAAGTACCTGTGTATCATTGGGGCTGATGATATCAACAAACACTTTTTTTTTACATCAAAATTTCTGGCTTTGTGTCTGAATTAGAAATGCTATTATTAAGGGGCTAAGCTGGCAAAACCGTTAGCATGCCAGACAAAATGCTTAGCGGCATTTTGTCCATCCTTACATTTTGAGTTCAAATTCCGTCAAGGTTGACTTTGCCTTTCATCCTTTTGGGGTCTATGAAATAAGTACCAGTTACGCACTAGGGTCAATCTAATTGACTAGCCCCTTTCCCCAAAGTTTCAGGCTTTGTGCCTATAGCAGGAAGGACTATTAAGGAAGTAAGCTGGCAATCATTACTGCACTGGACAAAATACTTAGCAGCATTTATTCCAGCTTCACATTTTAAGTTCAAATTCCACCAAAATCAACTTTGCTTTCCATCCTTTCATGGTTGGTAAAATAGGTAGGAGTCTATGTAATCAACTTCCCTCCCATCAAAATTGCTGACCTTGTGCCAAAATTAGGAAGGATTATCATCATCATCATCATTATTAAGGCGGCGAGCTGGCAGAATTGTTGGCTTGCCAGGCAAAATGCTTAGCGACATTTCATGTCTTTACATTCCGCTGAGGTAGACTTTGCTTTTATCCTTTCGGGGCTGATAAAATAAGTTCCAGCTGTAATCAACTTACTAAATGTAATCGACTTATCCCATCCTTCAAACTTACTGGCCTTGTGCCAAAATTTGAAACCATTATTATTATAATTATTATTGTTAAGGTGGTGAAGGTGGAAAGGTGGCTGAATTATTAGCATGTTGGACAAAATGCTTAGTGGTGTTTTGTCCATTTTCTATGTTCCAAGTTCAAATTCTACACGACTGACTTCACATTTCATTCTGTTGCACTGAGGTCGATATAAATGATAGCCTCCTCTCCACTAAATTTCAAGCCTTGTGGCTTTAGTAGAAGGGATTATTTATTAAGGTGGTGAGCTGGCAGAATTGTTAGCATGTTAGACAAAATACTTAGTGGCGTTTCTTCAGAGTTCAAATTCTACCAAGTTGACTTTGCTTTTCATTCTTTCGGGGTTGATAATATAAGTACCAGTCAAGTACTGGGGTTGAAGTAATTTACTTGCCCCTTTCTGTTAAACAAGCTGGCCTGGTACCAAAATTTGAAAGCATCATTATCATTTATCGCTATTTTTTTTTACTTCTAAGAGTTCTTGATTTTACTTGCTTCAGTTAATAGTGAGAGCAGACAACAAAATGTCAAAGGTCGACACAGGCCCTCTTTCCACAATACTTAACACCCAAGTATCAATCTCAAAAGCCTCGTTGTAGCAAATAGATCAGTTTTTTTGAGCATGTCCAACCTGCATATCAATTCTAATTTCTCAAACTTGATTGTTAGTGCTCCCACAACTATTGAGATGACAGTTACTCTCTTCATTGCCTATATTCTTACAATTTCTTATTCATTATTATCATTAGTAGTAATACAGTTGAGAAGCATAACCCCTAGATCAATCATGAGCAATTTATGGGACTTTCTGAATGTCACATCTAATGAAAAATTACCTTCAATATTTTTTTAGTAGTGTAACCTGGTTGATGATGAGCCATGTCTCATTTGGCCCACTTCTCATAAAAGATTGCTAATGCCTGCTCTAAATCATCAAAATAGATATTGTAGAGTATTTCATAATTTGTATTGCCACAATGAAACAACATGTTAATACAAAATGGGTGTAACTGATTGCAATTAAGGGACATAGTCGATTGCAAGTAGAGGTTACAGCTAAATAAGGATGTAAGTGATTGTAAGAAGGGGCTATATAACTGAATGCAAGTATGTTTTCTTACAAACTGAACCAAACTTAGTACTGTAAATCAACAAATCGCTTATTACTTTTAGTTTTATTTATTTACATTATCAGTTTTTACACTGCACAAATATATATTTAACCATTCAGCATTCAAATTACTCTGTCAAATGTAATACCTATTTATTCACATTGTTTTAAATTGATCATACATAATCTTATTCCTTTGAGATTTTGATGTGATTGTTTATTTTCAGAATAACATTGTTGAGAGGATAGATCTTGCTGATTTGAATATAGAACAGGTAGAATATTTCAGCTGGATATGGCCAGTTTAAATGCTATAGGGTTAAAAACAATTTAAAATCAAAAGATTACCCAAGAAAAACGTTAACCTTATATCTTTTACCTTTTACTTGTTTCAGTATTTGAACTGCTAAACTCTTTCTTTACCTTCTTATTTGGATTATATATACAAAACTTTTTCCATATATACATATACATTATCCCTGCTTTCCATCTACATAGTCCCAGGTTCAGTCCCACTGCATGACACCTTGGGCAAGTGTCTTCTACTATAGCCTTAGGCTGACCAAATCCTTGTGAGCGGATTTGGTAGATGGGAACTGAAAGAAGCCCATCATGTATATAGATATCTGAGTGTGTGTGTCCCACCAGCGCTTGAAAATCAGTGCTGGTGTTTTTATGTCTCCATAACTTAGTATTTGAGCAAGAGATGAATAGAATAAGTGCCAGGCTCAAAGAAAGAAAAAAACAAAAGTACTGGGGTCAATTCATTCCACTAAAAATTCTTTAGGGCAGTGTCCCAACATGGCTGCTGACTAATGACTGAAACAGATGAAAGAAAAAAGATACAATGGGCTTCTTTCAGTTTCTGTCTATCAAATCCACTCACAAGGCTTTTGTCTGCCCAGGGTTATAGTGAAAGACACTTACCCAAGCCATGTTGCAATAAGACTGAACTGAAGACTTAATGGTTGTGAAGCAAGCTTCTATCAGTGATAATCCTTACTACTGGTTTGGGATTTCCAAAGGACCTATTGTTATTTCACAGTTTTTCCTACAGTAAGAGTTACAAGTGATTAGCTAAGCAACTCGGGTGAAGGTAAAGATCTTTGCTCAAAGCATTAGTTTGCCAAGCTTTGTTGCTGATGAGTATTTCTTTCACACTTGTCCATAACAGGCTTCAGTACAGTTTCCATCTACCAAATTTTACTCACAAGGTTATTTGGTCAACTCAAGGATATATATATAATAGAAGACATCTGCCCAAGACGCTGTCACATGAAATCAAACCGAGACACTCAAACATACCATGCCTACTTCACAAGTAAACAATATTATGAATTATATTATCTTGTGATACATATTTTATAGCTAGGTGAATTCGACAGGTTAACTGAGAGTTAAGAATGTTGCCCATACAAAACAATAAAGTTAACAAAAGAATAGGAACTGGGGTTCCTTGACCAATTGTGCAACATTCTCTCTACTTGACCAACCATGTGTCAAGCAGAGGAGACTCTGAAGGCAACAGAACATTTTCATAATTCACTGAATTCTATGGCCAAAAGTCATTTACAACTTGCAGCTATACTATTATTATTATATAGACTTCTCTCTCTCTCTATCTCTTGCTCTCTCTCTCTATCTCTTGCTCTCTCTCTCTCATGCACACACACACACACACATACACTTCTGTGTGTGTGTGTGTGTGTGTGTGTGAAAGCAATGCTTCCTAAGTCTGCTCCTATAACAACAGCAAATTAGATTTCTTTTATTAGATTTTCTAGAATAAATGAATGACAGTACTGTTGAATCATGCTTACATAGATTCTACAATAATGAATCCTTCCTTGTTCATCATATCACCATCACAGTCAGTTCTATGCCTGTTTATCAATGCTGACATGGATTGGATGAAGCAGCGTGCAGTATCATCTTACAAAGCAGAATTAGCAGAAGAGGAAAAAAAAAATAGTTTGACCAGGAGCTATTAATAAGATTTGTTTCTAGTAAATGTAGAAAGGCAAGGAAATTTGAATTATCAAACAACCCTCACAATAAAAGAATGTTCAAAGAAAGAAAGTTTATGATATACCACTAATGTTATCATGTATGGTAATGAAAGATGAGTTAAGCTGGGAGGAATTCTGCATTAAACATACAATGTAAAACCTGAAATATGTAGATTAGCAAAAGACTAGGGATGAAAAGAAACTAATTCCTATCAAGACAATTTAAAATTTTAAAAGATACCTACAGGAAGATCATATTCATAATTATCATTATTATGAAGTGGGAGAATCATTAGAAAGTCAATATTTCATCCAGCCTTTAAATTCTGATCTCAAATCCTGTGGAGTAAATTCTACCTTTCATTCTTCCAGAGTTGACAAAATGAAGGAAATTTATTCCAGCTCTTTTTGCTCGGAGTCCAAATCCTGGACAAGTCAACTTAGCTTTCATCCCTCCAGAGTTCATGAAATAAACAACCAGTTAAGTACTGAAGCCAATTTATGTGACTAAACCCCCTCCCTTTTATTATCTGGTCTTGTGCCTATGTTAGAAATAATAATAATAATAATAATAATAAAGCGGGAGCAAGATAGAGGTAAGACATGATATGAACACAACCCGTAGAGAATGGTGGAGTCAGAGACTTGCAAAAAACAGATCAGGTGCTAGAGCATAACAGACCGGACCTAGTGGTGGTGGACAAGATTCACCACATGCTATATAGTTGATGTTGCATGTCCCTTTGACTCACAAATAGTCTAGAAGGAAGTCAAAAAATAGATATATATATACAATCTACTTAAGTATGAAATAGCCTGGCTATGGAAAATGAAGAAGGTGAAGAAAGTGCTAATAATTGTTGGTTCCTTGGGAGACAGTATCAGAAAGCATCAAGAGGAATATAAAGGAAATTGAAATAGAGTGCCCAGTAGAACTGTTACAAAAGATTTGCCTCCTTGACATAGCCAGAATAATTAGGAAAGTATAAGTTGAAAAGAACAGATAGCATGATATACAGTAGGCTGCAGGCAGCAAGCCTGCTATGCATGCAAGACTCCAGGAGTTCCAACAAAACCTGAGATGAAAAGAATAGATAATAACAATAATGACAATAATAATACTTATTATTATTATTATTTAGAAGGCAGCGAGCTGGCAGAATAGTTAGCATGCTGGACGAAATGCTTAGCAGTATTTCGCCCGTCGCTCCGATCTGAGTTCGAATTCTGCCAAGGTTGACTTTGCCGTTCATCCTTGATAAAATAAGTACCAGTTGATGACTGGGGGGGGGGGGGGATGTTGATGTAATCAACTCATCCCCTCCCCCAAAATGGCTGCCCTTGTGGCAAAATTTAAAACCGTTATTATTATTATTATTATTATTATTATTATTTAGAGCAGTGGGTGAGAGAATCATTAGAGCTCTAAAAAGAGTACCTTGTGATATTTATTTAGTTATGCTTCCTTCTCAGTTCAAATCCTTGAAGTTAACTGTACCTTTTGTACTTTCAGGATCAATAAAAGAAAGTACCAGTTGAATACTGGAGTCAAGGGTATCAATTAAACCCTAACCTTCAAAACTGCTTGCTAAATCAGAACTAATTATTATTATTACTTAGCACACTGGGCAAAATGCTTAGCAAAATTTTGTCAGTTTTTACACTCTGAGTTCAAATACTGGTGAGGTCAACTTTGTATTATATCCTTTTAAAGTCGATAAGATAAGTAACAGTTCAGCCCTGGGGTTGATTTCATTGACTTGGCCCCTTCCAAAAAACTGCTGGCCTTGGGCTAAAATTTGAAACTATTATCATTATTATTATTATTATTATTATTATTGAGGTGGTGAGCTGGCAGATTTGTTAACATGCCAGATAAAATGCTTGGTGGCATTTCTTCCGACTTTACGTTCTGAGTTCAAATGCTGCTGATTTCAGCTTTGTCTTACATCCTTTCGGGGTTGACAGAATACGTACCAGCTGAGCACTGGGGGTCAATGTAATTGACTTACCCTATCCCTCAAACTTGCTAGCCTTGTACCAAAATTTTAAATCATCATCATCATCATCAGGTAGTGACCTGGAAGACTGATTAACATGACAGATAAAATGCTTAGTGGTATTTCTCCTG
Organism: Octopus bimaculoides; assembly: GCF_046866305.1. Classification (NCBI taxonomy): domain Eukaryota; kingdom Metazoa; phylum Mollusca; class Cephalopoda; order Octopoda; family Octopodidae; genus Octopus; species Octopus bimaculoides. The sequence goes on along the minus strand of NC_142937.1, from coordinate 60,942,091 downwards.
GTTTCGTGTTCTGAGTTCAAATTCTGCCATGGTTTACTTTACCTTTCATCCTTTTGGAGTTGATAAAATAAATCTCAGGTGAGCACTGGGGCCAGTGTAATCAACTAGCACCTTCTTCACAAATTTCAGACCTTGTGCCTATACTAGAAAGAATTATCATCATCATCATCATTCATTTTTTTATAATCTGAAGTTCTATACTATGGCTATGTAAGGACAGTTGGACCCAATGTATAAGTTTGGTAACACCAAACAAACATCCATTCTCATATTTCAAAATAGCAAGAATATTTGCTAAAGTTCTGCCAACAGTGTAAAAGTCTAACAATCCAGTCTTTTATCTCACTGGCAGAGCAAGGAATTTGGCACATTCTGGCAATAGGCCCTTTGCAAATAACAAACTATTTCTAAAAGTATTCACAAAATCATTTCAAAAATTACATTGAAACAACATTTAAAAAAATATTTTGTATAAAAGAGTGAGAGAAAGAGAGACAGACAGAGACAGTGAGTGAGTGAGTGAGTGAGAGTGGGAGAGAGGAAATATAAAACAAAAACAAGAAGTATAAATAAAAAAACAGCAACAGTCACAAAGTCTGTATTGAAAATACAAACATTTAAAGGCAAATATGAAATTCAATATTTTAATAATTTTTTTCTTTTTCTTTTAAGCAAGGGGTTTTGAAATTTTTGCCCGGTCATTCACACATTCTTGGCTACCAATTTCAATGTTTTTTTTGCATATTTAACATTTAACTGTCATATACTTTTTACTTAAGAATGAGTGTCATCTTTTAAATTAGAATTTTAATAATCAACATAAAGAGCCTAAAAGAACTATTAATAAAAGAAATTGAGCTTTCAACATTTCTAAATCTTTTAAAAGTAATTATTCTTCTCTTTTTACACACATACAGCCACATTTCATTTTGTACAAATTTAAGCATATTTCAATGTTTTCCTTTTTTTTTCTTTAGAGGAAAACGAACAAAATTAAAACATACAAATATACTTCAAAAGATTTTAACATTTTTTTACTACTTTTTGCCCTTTTATGTTGCTTTAGAGAAAATTAATTAGATACTGAGCAGGGAAAAAAATAAAAACAGAAATCCCCCCAAAATTTGAAGATCTTTGAATCTGAATAAGTAATTAAAAAAAAAACACAATTTCAAAAAGCATTAAAATAAATACTCACTTATTCGAAGAAATCCTCTTAAATTAAATATGGAGCTCTGGATCCAAGTGCCAAACAAGGTGAGCCATGAATTCTAATCGGTTTCCAAGCTTTTTTAGACATTTTCTGCAAGTGAAAGGATCTGTTTCATCAGCTGAGTGTAAGCTACTATGGAGCATGTATATTCCAAAATCCTCAAACCACATTCCACAATGGTCACATTTACTGAGCCTTTTACCATTTACAGATGCTGGGCTAGAAATATTTCTCTGTCGAATTTGTGTTTGTTGGGAAAGATCTTCTGGATATTTCATGAATGGTGGACATTGGGACATAGCTACAGAGTTTCTTGCAAGTAAACTCATTGGATATTGAGAATCTTGTTCTTTTGCACAGCCAGGTTCTCGTTTAATCACAGCCTTAAGTGCACTCAATGTTTCATGAGAAACCTCTGGTGATGGTAATCTTTGTTGAGAAATTTCTGGTGATGACAGTGTTTGTCGAGAAATTTCAGGTGAAGACAGAGAATTTCGCAACATTTCTGGACAAGATGACGGCTCTGTTGGTACGACAGCACCACCAAACTGGTTGTTTACAGATTCAGACTTTCGTAACGATATTCCCTGATTTGCCTCTGTACTACTTGGAAGAATAAACATTTTCTCTGACTCAGCAGAAAACCTTCTAAATTGATTGTCTACTAAAGATTTGGCCAAGGTGTAGCTGGTAGAAATAGACATCTGATAGTTACTTCTTTCAGATGATAAAGACTGTTGTTCTTCAGATTCCATACTAGGATACTGTACTTCCTGCTTAATGAACTCTATCTCGTTTTTGTTTGAAGTCTCATCACCTTCGTGATCTTCGTTTTCTGATGCTGACATTCGGATAATCTTACTATTGCTGGTAGATACCTGTGCTACACAGAATCTAGCACAGCCTACCCATTTCCCTTCAGATGGTATTTTCGGGTTGATATCATCAGGTGGTCCGCTCGTTAATGCAGACATATCTACAGGAGCTCCACGGCTACGTCGTCGTCCATTCGGCCGTAAGTTACTTTTTATTTTATGCAGTTTTCTATGAAGATCCAGCTCTTCAGCTTCCTGGAAACCCTCACCACAACGTCGACAAACATGAATTAGAAGAATGCTGTGTCGACGAAGGTGACTACCAAGAAGAGAAGAACGAGCAAAGCGCACTCCACAGATACGGCACATATTCTTCTGTCTGTGTGGCTGGTGTACCTTCATGTGCTGTTTGACATGGTCAGAACGTGTGAAACGCCGCCCACACAAATTGCACATGTAGGGTCTCTCACCACTGTGTACACGAACGTGACGTTGGAGTTTCGAAGGAGTTGTATAAGACCTTCCACACACAGTGCAACTATGCAATGTTTTACCGTGAGTATGTGATAGTACATGCAGCTGCATATCCCGCAACGAAGCAAATTGCATGGCACAATATTTACATGTGAACTTGGTCACCAGCTGCACTGTATACTTTTTGTCTTCAGAGATGGCAGACGTCTCCCCCAGTTCCATTCTGCTGAAGCTACAAATACAGAAAGAAAACAAAACAAACTATTAAAATGCCTTCTAATACAGTGTCAAGAAACAAATCTTCACCAATTTACTCAATTCAATAAACAGCTAATGATTATTTTAAAATATATATCTATTTCAGTTATATAAAATATAGTAACAAGAAAAGTAGCGACTTGGACATTCTTTAAAATTACAGTAATTAAGATTACTAAATGAATGAAAAAGACAAGATAGATCTCAATGTTTCCCTTCTCTTTGTAAATCAGGTAATATAATAATACATTAGGAAGTTTCTAGAAGTGTTAACTAGTCCAAACATTATCCAGGTGAAGGTATTATTAACCAGTAATAATGAAAAGTATGCCACCGGAGCCGGACGGCATTTATAACTTATATGTATATATATATGTATATATATATACACATATTGTATGAAAAATGGTTTAAGAAAACTAAAATAATTAAGACGCTTAAAAAGAATTGTTCTTTCATTCTATTGACACATGAAAATAAAGCGTGAAAAAGGTGTATTTTTAAAGTCATTATCCTCATGATTATTGTTGAAAGGTAGAAAGACAAAGATTCACACACACACACACAATACATATCAGTCAACGTGAAATAAATGCAACAAACAAACATTAAATCAGTTGTAGGTTCCCATTTCAGATCAATAGGGGAGTCTTTATACTTAGTAATATCAGAACATTTGCTACTGAACAAACAAGCAGTCAGTCTTACACGGCAATAAGAAGTGAACCCAAACTTTTGTGCATTCTGAAACATGTTTTACCGGTAAGCAAAGGATGAATGGTTCGATCCTTACAAAGGGTTGTTTGTGTGTGTGTGTGTGTGTGTGTGTGTGTGTGTGTGTTTGTTTCTAAGTTAAAATATATTTCAGTGGTTGGAAATATTACCTGTAAACCTAAAAGTTCTTAGATTTTTCCTTCGTCACAGCCAGTCCTCAAAATGTTTTCATATATATATAAAAACGAGTATATTCAAAGAGTTGCAAGAATTGTCAGTGATATTTTAAGAGAGAAGAAGGAAAAAACAAAATAAAACAAAACAAGAAAACACTAGGCTACATTCTCTAGCTGTGACAAAATCAAAACTAGAACTTGAAAGATATCGCTAAACACTTTACACTTCTAAATTATATTTTTAACATTTCTCTCCCCCCTCTCTCTCTCTCTCACACACACATATACACACATATATGCATGTGCACCTGGTTTATGTATGCACGTGTAAAAATTAAAGGAACACGCGCGCGTGCGGTACACACGCACACACAAGCTAATGCGTGCGCGTGTGTTCTTCCTCAGAAGTAAGAACTGATACTTGAAAATCGTCTCTAAGACAACGGACAAAACAAGGAAAAAAATAGTGTTTTATTGTGAACATTAAATCTTCTTCATTTAAATCATATTTTTATTTCAATAATACTTCAAATTGAATAATAATATTTACTTAGAAAGCTTATTAGACTAGAAGATAAATGTGTAAAAAATGCTATGAACTTAACACAACTTCCTTCTAAATACTTCCTAATATAACTATGATTTTATATTAAAGCTTTTTGCAAATAAAACTGTTATAAAAAAAAACATACGCGCATATTAGAGTACATACTCCCCCATATATATACATATAGTTTATACACATTAAATACATTATACATACAAAATGCGCGCGCGCACAAATACTCAGACTCATATGTATGTGTATATATACGTATATGTATATGTGTGTGTGTGTGTATATATATACATACATATATATATATATATATATATATATATATATATATAATCTATGTATTCGTTTTATACATACATATATTTATATATACAAATTCTGCAAAACAAAAACTAGCTAATAAAGGGTTAAATCATTAAAAAAAAATTACTTGAGTTCGAAAAAGCTTATAACTAAAAGAAAATAAGTCGATTCTTTAAAGTTACTTCAAGTAATTGAGTTGATTGGATTTCTCAAAAGATACTTCCAGAGAAAAATATAAAAATAAAATGGCATTTAAAATGGGGAAAAACCCGAGAGGGGCGTTCCCGTTTCTCTCAATGAAGAAAATATTTATAAATTTGGATTGCTGTTTAACCTAAGGTCAGCCACGATCGAGAAAGTATGCAGATAGATTGATAGTTTAGCCCCAGGCCAGCCACGATCGAACAAATCTGTGATCAAAAGCACTCCAATGTGACCCATCCTATCTTTTTTTAGACATTGTGTAAACCGGATTATATTTTCCACTGTGTGTCTGTTTAAACACAACAAAGAAGATTTGACTGCTATCTCAAGGATGTTAAGTAGTTGAGAAACTAGATGCGACTCTCAGATCCAGTTTTCCAGATATATGAAACTTCCACCTAATAGGGGACTGTATACACAGGCATACAGTGATTTAAAGTATGGTGTGAAGTATGACTGTTTAGACTCGTCACGGGTAACCTACGGCCCGCGGAACTTAATGAATGGCACGCCTAACGAAAATCTACCTTGAATTCCTTTAATAATGCGACCCGCTTATAATGATGAACCACGTCTCTTGTGGCCTGCTTCTCGTAAAAGGTTGCCAATGAAAGCCTAGGTTACACATCGCATTTTCGCCAGTCTGTTCCTGTACGTCTCTAGGTTCGGATGGTGGTTACAGTGGTTATGAGCAAAGTGGACTTAGTCAGAGTTCAAACTCATAACCATCGTGTTCATGAACTCTAGGATCTGATCAACGACCATTAACATACTAAGCAAAGTTAGGGTACCAAGGGAAAGGACTACTATAGTGTGTTTGTTACTTTTCCCATGCCATGCAAATGGTAAATCATAACAGCTTAGAAGACAAATAAACAAAAAAAAATTGTTGAAAACATGCATTTTTTTCTTGTTACTCGAACATTTTAATATTGTTCGGCTATAATTTAGCACGGTTCTGGCTCACAAGAAAATTTAATTTTTAATTTATTAATTCTCATTTAACACTTATGTTTTGATGTCTTGTCAGTCAATGGAATGGCTAAGGTAGTCCATTATTGGGGTGTGCTTTATGTGACCCTGATTTGCACCAATCTCATGCGATGTGCACATATCCCAATATAGTGGCAGGGTTAATGCGGCTAACGATGCCGCTATTTTTGGTGTGTATGGGAATGGTAGTGTTCTTAGGATAATGTAGTTGTTATTATTTAGTTCCAGGCTAACCCGGAATGAGCAAACATATAATCAAAGACACTCTAACCATAACCACTTAGTTTTTTTCCCTCGGGTTGTATATGTTCAGAACAGCTTTATACGTCTTGACCGTCTGTTCTAGACGATAGGATTAAATGTGAGGAAAATTTGGTTGCTATTTCAAGTTTATAATAGTGTGTTGGGGATGGCTATATGTAAAAAGAGACTGTATGTGTTGGAACTTGTAGCAACTGCAAATTGGGCTCCTCGCATGTTCAAATGATCTTTTATTTTGAGTATTTAGGTTTCACCATTGTCGTGGCTTAACTTCAAGTCAATCCTGATCCAATTTTGAGTATTTAGGTTTCACCATTGTCGTGGCTTAACTTCAAGTCAATCCTGATCCAACAGACCCAAGATCAAAAGCGTTCTAACCATGACTATATTGTCTTTCTGATATGCATGTAGGGTTACATGAGCTAACGTCTTTTCTGAGAGTAAGACTATAGGATGTAATTTGAAGTTAATTGGCTGCTGTTCCTAACAGGTTGAGAGACCAAGTAAACGTTGTGTATTAGACAAGGGTCCAAGTGATCAATGAGTAGTCTATGATAATTCTTGGTGCCTTGTTTTTGTTGAGTTTTGAAGTTTGTTGTGATTTGCTATGGAAAAACTGAAGGTCCAAGCAAGACTTATAATAACGCGTGATGTATGTAATATGTTGTCAAATGTATAAATTAACATTATTGCTTCTTTTATTAATTTAGATTTGTGAGCAGGGTGACAGGTGTCACGAATCAAGGAAATATGAACAGGAAAGGGTCATAAGATCAGATATAACAATATCGGAAAAGAAAGCAGATATTGAAGTAGCAACTGAATAACCACCCACAAAACAACCGTTCGCAGTGAATTCAGAACGCATTTTCTATCAGCACAATCTTTCACACAATTCATTAATCATTAGTTTACTAATGAGGCTAATGTAACAAACGTGTTTAGATAGGTTTAAAAAATTATCGAAACGGCACATTTTTTTCTTCGTCAGACACACACGCATATTTTTTTAAATGCTTTCCTAACATACACCACATCAATATTTAACTGCAATATTATAAAGTTAACTTTTCTACAAGGCATATTCACAATTATACGAAGCTACATATGCAGACAGCTGGAATCTCTAATCTAGTGAACAAGTACACACACGCTCATACGTATATATATGCATGTGTGTGTGTGCATGCGTATTATATATACAGGTGTATGTATG
>NC_142937.1:60917405-60929905 GCF_046866305.1 Octopus bimaculoides | reverse complement strand
CGAGCATTTAAATAATTTATGGATTTTTAAGAATTCGGAGACATCAAAATTTGAAAGGCAGACGTGAGTGGCAAAATTCAGCCAAATTTCGAATTGAAAACATTGCGTTGATTCATTTGTAATTTTCTTTAATCCAGTCGAAATGTTTTAGTTATCTTAAGAATAATGAGCATATATATATATATATATATATATACATATATATATATATATATATTCTTGGCAGGTTTGGTCGATTCTTTTGTCTTTCTTCAAAGATCAATTTACAAGAAGGTTGTTGAACGAGAGATGTTTCTGTTGAATATACAAAATAAAATTTTAGTCGGATAATAGGAGATCCTAGAAATCATTGTGATATACTTTTCTTAAGGCAAAATAAGGCTGAATATCTTTTTCAAAAATATATATATAAGGGTATTCTTAATCGAGCAGGTTATTTCAAGAGCTAGCAATCAGTTCTTATTCATTGCTAGAAAATAAATACCTGTATCCGAAAAAATGCGTGCGTGTTCTGAAAGATTTGTAAACAAACAGTGTTCCAGACAGAGGGGTGGTGGAGTTACAGACGGTAGACGTGAAAGGGGAAACCGCTTTGAAATTGGAGTAGATTTGTTGTTTAGCCCAGTCAGCCGTGAATGAGTCGACCTATGATCAACGGCGTTCTGACCATGACCACCCCGTATTATTTTCAGACATTGTATATCTAGGACTACATTGTCCAATGTGTTCTTCTTTGTTTAAGACGGTAGGGTATGCTTAGAGGGGAAATTGGGTGCTATTTCTAGCACGTCGACCGACCAGGGTGGAAATAGTTAATAAGACTAAAAACGACCCGAGCCATTTTAGAAGGACAGAGTAAATGTGTATGTTACTAAAGCATTTTTAGATTTGCTCGACATCAACATGTGGGTTTGTGTACATCTGCTCGTACGTCTGAATAAGCGGGAGACCCCAAAGGAGAACCCCTCGTATCGATTAAAAAAAAAACAAGGTCAGTCAGTTGTGTGTGTGTGCGTGTGTGTGTTCGTATGCATATATGTGTGAGAGTGTGTGTATAGTAGACACTGAAAGAAATCAGATAAAGAAAAAACAGCGTGTGAGTGTGAGAGAGAATTCCTAACAGAAGTTCCAACGATAATCCCAGTCGATGTTGCCGTGTAATAAAGCATTGGTGAGAACCTGAATCCGTGGTGCAGATATCCTTAAGGGGGGCAGCCAGCTCCGCCCGTCGGGCTCAGACACTGTGACGTCATAACGCCGTCAGCGCCATCTTGGTTAACAGCAATTGGACTGTGGCAGTTGAATTGCTGGTGTGCAGCAAGTGCTCGCTCTTTCTCACTCTCTCTCTCACTCAACTGCCGCCAGTACAACTTCACTATACTACTAATACGCTACTAGCAAAAATAACTGCTACATTAGTAGCAGTAGTAAAGAATAGCCACTATATTCTTTCGTGCAAGAGAACCTGAGCACTTTTTTTAAAAATTATTTCCTCAAAAAAAAAAAAAAAAAGCCGTCTCCAACAACAGAGTGGTTACACACGTCCGATCAATTTGTATATAAAAAAAAAAGTGTAATCGCTGTGTGGAAAGATAAGAATCTAACAAGGAAACACTTGTTTTAAGAAAGACATGTATTCTCGGCTACTAAGTAAAAATTAATTGATTACATACCAGACTTGTTGACATGAGTTTTGTTCTTTTTTTTTCTCTTTAAACCTAAGCTAATTAATTAGTAGTGCTTGGCTGGTTGCTTTAGTATTCTATAACAATAACTATAGATTGTTATAACTAGCTTCATGCTGGTTTGTTGTTCTTTGTATATAACTATTACACGGGCTTTTCAGTAAGACAAAATAATATCACACACAGCCGGTCGTTTTCATACAAACATTTAAAAACAAAAATAGTAATTTTACTTACCTGTCCATTGTCAATATTCGCCAATGCAGAGGATTAAGGAAAATAGTCCTGAGATGGAATGATTTACGGAAAAAAAAATGCCCCCGACCCTGCCGGTAAATATCAACACCCTTTTAAACCATGTGGGGTTGCAGATTATAGAAGGATATGTATGTGTGTGTGTGTATATATATTATATATACATATATATATAAAACTTAATCAACAAATAAAGGCGTCGCCGTCATTTTAGGGGAAGGGAGAGAACTCCACCCACATTGTGTAGGAAGCAGACAGTTCTACCCTGGTTAAACTAAATCTGTTTCAGGCTGTTTTCTGAAAGGCTTTCACTAGAAAATTGACAGGGTACTATTTGCCGATGAAATGTGCCTACCAGTTAGCTAAAGCACAACTATCTTCTCTATCTGTTAAGCCACACTGATGCAAGTTACAAATCTTACTTGAGTTATAAATTTAATTGAAATCATTTTTTTCTTATTTTATAATATTTTTCTTGCTAATTTCCTTCTCGTTATCATTAATTTATACCAAATACGTAATAGCTAAGAAATGGGAGGAGCATAAAACAAGTACTACTTTTTTCTTCCTCCCCTTTAAATTTTTAATCAGGATATCTAATTCTCAATTAATTGTTATTTCTTTATTTCTGTTTTGTTTCTTTTTAAGCTATGTTTTAAGATGGAGAGGTAATAATAAAAGTGCTACCCACCACCTTTCTGGATGCTTCCATCTACTACTTAACTGTTCATATAAAACAATAATGGAATAAATATGTACCCATAAACTCTTATCTTGTAGATAAATATTCATTTCCATATAGATACTGAAATACCCTAACACATCTTTCAATTTCTTCAAGTATTTTTACAATATATATTTCAAGTTTTTCTACCTTTAATACCTATGCATACACACACATATATATTAAAAGAATTACTTCTTTTAATTTAGAAGTAGAATTTCATCAATTAGAAGTATATATACATTGAGTTAAAAACAATAACTTGGTTATAATTTGCATCTATTATTGCATTTATTAAAAAAAAAAACTTGTGAAAAAGATGTAACATTTTCAAGTTTAAATAACTTGTTTAGTAAAGAAAGGAGACAACTTCAAGCAATATTTAGTTATATAGCTTATATTTGATTGTACATACAACTCTATCAATCCACAAAGAAACACATACTGCAGGTGATTGAAAGTAATTATAATACCTTGATGTGTCTATGTGTATAGCTTGTGGTAATTTTACATTAGTTCTAAAATACTAATGAGCCTATATTATGATAATTGTCTGTTGGTTAATATTTTTCTCTTTTCTAAAGGAATTTTTGTATGTAGTGATACTAAATTTAGTTTCCAACATAATAAATGGTAAACAGATTTAAAGCAAATACAAAAGAGCTAGCAGACTAAATGTAAATGCTTTCATATCATAAATGGTGGGTTTGAATATTGTAAAATATTTCTGTGAATAGTATGCTTATAAAATATTTTTTAAATATTGATTTTTTAATTTTAGGTCATTGCACAAGGAAAAGAAGAACGCATGAGACTTTTACAAAGAAAAAAAAATTTAGCATCAGAAGATGGATAGAAATTTCTTATTTATTTTATGCTTTATATATTTTAATGTTTTTTTTTTTAAATATCTTCTTCATATCAATGTGAATTGTATTAAACAGATATAGTTAATCACCAGTTTCCATGTCATGATAAGAGGATTGAAGGGGGAAAAAAAAGCCAGGAATCTCTCCGCCATCTCATTCTGCCATTGCAAAACTGAATTATTAATTCGCCATGATTGAAAGGCTAATGAAAATTATTAACATCAGCATATAATGAACATCATTTTAATGCTATGACGAGTAAAAATCACAGCACTAAATCTATTACATAAATATACAGGAATATTTCTAAAGTTATAACCGCTAGTTCAGTAATTTTTTCTTATTAACAGAGATGTTAAGTTTCCATTAGCTATATCTTTAACTATAAAAAAGAAGATTAGATAATATTTCAAATATGTGTTGTAAATATACATAATAAAAAAAAAAACACACAAGAAGAAAATCTACAAAGCATTGAATGAGGTTAAAATACATTTGTTCACCACCTACATGATTTGTACACCACCAGTATTATAACAATAAAAATGCTTTGTGCTTTCACATGTGAAAAACATTTTAAGTTAAGATTATTATAAGACTGTATAATATCTACAAAACAATTCTCTACTGTTGGGAATATTCTTTAAAGGTTATTTTTAGTCATCTTCTACATACACACATGCATTGACTAGTATACACAATTAATTTTCCTAGAAATTACATGCATCATTATAATTTAACTAGAAAATAATCACAAGAATCAAAAAAAACTAATGTTAGTGTGCTTCAAATATAGACAAGGCAGTAAAAGTAAAGAAAGGAGATTTGTTGGTATGCCTTTAACAGAATAAATATCTACAATTTCAAACATAGATATCCTTGGAAGGATATTTTGACTGTAATCTATAAACACAGTAAAATGATTAAAGAGTGAGAATTAAATGAGGTAAAATCTATAAATACAGATTTTACTTAATTTAATTCTCACTCTTCAATCATTTTACTTTTCTGCACTGATTCTATAAGAACTTTAAGAACTCAATATAATTCACACATACCATTTGATTTTATGACATTGTGAAAGTTAGAACTAAAACTTTTGATATTTCTGTCTTTCATTTCCCCTCCTGCAAATTTGAAACCTCAGACCTAGTCAAACGAAATAGATACTTGATTTGAACATGAAGAGCAAAGTTCAAATTCTATCAATTTATTCTGTTCTTCTGGCTTCTTTCTTTAAGAATATTAACATTTGAAAAGTGAATGTTAAGGAGCATAAGATAAACGCTTAAAAAAATGCTCAGGCCATAATGCAGTTTTGATTCTTGGTTACTAACGACAACAAGAAATGCATCAATGTTAAAATAGCTTGTGTGAAACAGCAGATTTAAACCTATAATCTACAGACAGATGCATTATCCACTGGGCCATTTTGCTACATTTACTGTAGAATAAAATAAATAATAAAAAGTAATGTAGATATACAAATCATTCTTGTTTGTTTCATGGTGACACAACTGATCCATAATGTCAGTGAACACTGTAGAGTAAAAGATAAGCTCTTGACATTTCAAAGAATGTACTGGTAAAATGACAAAGTGGATAAGGCACTGGACTGCTGACCCATGGGTCATGAATTCAAATATGCTGCTAGTGTTTAGTTGTGTGTTCTGGAATAAAACCATTAAATGATAGCTTGTCTCAGTTTCCTTAGTTCTTGAGCTATGGAAACTATACTTTTCCAGAAATAGTTATCAATCACAGACCTCTTGACTACCAACTGCAACATAATTTGGAATTAATAAACTGCTTTTTGCTTAAATCTTTTACGAGTTTTAAGCTGTTAGGTTGCTGCCATGTTGGAATGCCCACTTCCAAGGGCTTTGGTCACTCAACACAATCCCAGTACTTACTTTTGAACCTCAGCAGTGGATGAAATGTAAAGAGAGCTAGACATAAAGGGAGGCAATCGTGATAGCTTGAAATAACCTTTCTATTATAGGCACAAGGCCTGATATTTGTGGGGAGGGGGCTAGTCAGTTACATCAATCCCAGTGCTCAACTGGTGTTCATTTTATCAACCCTGAAAGGACGAAAGGTAAAGTTGACCTCGGTGGAATTTGAACTCAGAACTAAAGCCGGAAGAAAAGCTGCAAAGCATTTTGTCTGGCATGCTAACAATTCTACCAACTTGCTGCCTTAACTTGAAATAACAAAAGGGCTTGCTGATTGGCACAAATTTTTTGCCTTCCCAAACCATGATATACCTGTATGTGTATATATAAATGTGTGTGTGTGCGTGTTTGTATTTGTCTATGTGTGTATTGTACAGTATATACAGGGTGGCCCAGATGTAAGTTTACAGTTATTCAACTATCTCTTTCACATTCATATATTAACAGTTGAGATCTTATTTATAAAAAAATATGAAACCATTATTTTATGCTAATTTAGTTAATTTTGTCGAGCTCCCTTTTCAGTTTGTAAGATAGAAATTTAAATGTAAAAAATGTTTTAAAAGAAATTTAAAGTGCCTACTTGATAACTGTAAACCTACTTTTGGGCCACTCTGTGTATATATATATATATATATATATATATATATATATATATATATATATATATATCATCTTTATCATCCAACATCTCTTGTCTATGCTGGCATGGGTAAGATGGTTTGATTGGGACTGATAAGACAGAGAGCTGCACCAGGCTCCAGTCGTCCATCTTGGCTTTGTTTCTATGACTGGATGCCCTTCCTAATGCCAACCACTTTCAAGAGTGTACTGGGTGCCTTTTACATATCACTGGCACTGACAATAACCACAATTCACTTAGCTTGACATTTCTTCTCAAGCACAGCACATCGTAGGTATTCTTTTGGCAGAGAAATGGGTGGGCAATGGGATTGAGGTAGTCAGGATGTATGATAGAATTATTAAGCTAAGATTAGAAATGTTTAATGTAACAGTGTCCTTTATCTCTGCATATGCTCTACATGCAGACTCGCAGATATTCAGGAAGACTGTTTCTATGAATTCCTTCTGCAGACTTCCTGATGATGAGAGACAATGACATTCTCATCATGGCAGGGAACTTCAATGGCCATGTTGGAAAACATTCTCATGGTTTTCATGGCATGCATGGAAACTATAGATTTGGTTCCAGTAATGAGGAGGAAAGAAGGCAACACCAACTTCAGGAAACCTGGCAGCCATCTAATCATCTAGCAATCTGGTGGGCACACAAGCCAGATTGACAACATCCTCACCAGAAAGAGGGACAAACGTATGCTCGTGAATGCAAAGTCTTTCCCTGGTAAAGAATGTAACACTCAACATAGGTTAGTGGTTAGTGATTTCAGATTTTAGACAAGAAGGATCCCTAGACACAAACCGATATGGAAAAGGAGGTTATGGAAGATCAGGGATCTTTCAAATGGGCAGAGATTTAGAGATATCCTTAATGAAGCCTTTGATGAAAAGGAAATAGAGATGAAGATATGTGGCTTAAAGAACATCTGGAAGTTCTTATGGGATAATCTACTGAAGACAACAGACCAAATCTGTGATTGGAGCAAAGCTTCCACCAGCTCAAGGGTGATGTGGTGGTGGAACAATGAGGTTGACAGGGCCATAAAAGAGAAGAGACAGGCTTGGAATGAACGGAAGAGTGGGGGCAGTAAAGAACCATATCAGATAGCTAAAAGAGAAGCTAGGCATCAGGTACATCTAGCTAGGACAGAATCAGAAAGGAAGAGGTTTGTCAATGTCTTGCAGCATAAAAACAGACTTCATGTGTTCCAGATTGCCAGAGTGTGCTAGAATCAATTTAAGACTGGAAGGCCATGAGCTTCCAGTTAGCATTGATTGCTAAGCACCTATTTATAAAATGAAACCTAATTTTCTATTGTCTGAAAAGTAGCTCTCTTACTGTAGCTACCCATCCATTTGACCACTTGTCAGTAGACTTTAAAAGGACCTCTTCCTCTTTGGAATAATTCATGTGTATTCCTCCTGTAATTGATGCATTTTGCCATTTTCGATTCATCTCTCCATGTCAGGATACAAGAAACTTCTATAATTGCAAAGTACCTTCTCTACTTTTAATATACCATCAGTTCCTCATTTAGATTTTGGTAGGGTGCAACTTTATAACTACCAAGTCAAAATAATTCCTAAATAGCTACAAGCCACACAGCCACATACCACCTCTTAGGGAACTGGCAAAGGGAAAGGTATAAAGGGATTCTGTAGAAACATGTAAAGTCAATTCTTGAAAGCAAAAAAATTAAACATTTAACAATGGAAGACTGTGTTACCAGATTTTTTACATGCTATGCGATCATTCTTCTGTATGAGACACCTTACAAAAGACTTTTAGTAGGTCAGTTAGAGTGTCTCTGGTCCTGGTATAATTACAAGTTCTTGATTCCAATGAGTCATGTATAAGACAGTGGAAAGAAATACAAGAAAATGAGTTGCAGTTAACTGCGACACTTTATTCAACCATGAAATGAATATGTACAGCAACTGACTAGTTACATCATGATGGTACTGTCTGAAGAAAATATACATATTTGCTTCTCAAATCAGTCGGGACTTGGTGATGTGTGCTGGGCAGAACACAAATACATGACATGCCTTCTTGCAGTTTCTCATATTCTCTCTGCTCACAGGTGCATGGTAAACAGGAACACACACAGTGCATCAAAGCTACTTGCAAAATAACTCTCCTCTCTGATCCAAGTTGGAGGAAATTTCTTTATTTATAACTGCTATCAGGCTCTAGAGAGCAAATAATATTTTGCTATACACTTGGTTCAATGTGTTACACCATCACATGACCAATTGTAGAAAATCTACATATGAGTCATTATCTGACTATTCAAGCCTAGACAGGCAATATATGACAAGCAGTCTTGCTACAGGCTCTTCCAGTTTCCTAGAACTTTCATTGAATAAGTATTCCAAACTGGGTTTTCTGACTGGGTACAGTTGATCTACATTGCCATGTACATAATTCAAAATTGAGATCACTACTGGAATCCCTATGAAGGTAAGTAGCCTAGCAGATAGAGGTGTTGAGCTTACAATCATAAAATTTTAGATGTGATTCCTGGACTGGGGCCATACATTGTGTGCTTGTGCAAGGTACATCATTTCATGTGTACTCAGTCTACTCAGCTAGGATGAATATCAGCCAATGACTAGTGCAGTCTTCTCTCTCCAGCTGTCACATCCTCATTGTTCCACTGACCAAAGGGTGGGAAGAGCAAGTGGGTCCTCTATGCTTGTGACTACATATGCATATAAAATAATTAGCAAAATTATGGTACAGGATATGATACTTTAATAGTTTTAGATTGCTTGCAAGTGATTACTAAGTTTTTTTTTTTTTTTAAATCCATAAAGTCAATGTGAAGTCAAAAATTATCTGCACTCTTGCTGTAACATATCTTTATTATGGCCACACTGCTTTCTGCATATGTATGCATATAGTTGGTACTATCGTGGTCACATGATTAAAGTTTGAGCTTGATCACACCACTTTTCTTTTTGACTTTGCAGTGCAAGCATTGCTGCTTCACTAGCAATGTGCACCAAAGAGGAACAAAGAGCAGCGATCTGATTTCTCTGGTTGGAAGGTGTGTCAGGTGCTGAAATTCATCAGAGGCTTTTAACACAATATGGGGACAGTGCACTACTGTGTAGAAGTGCGTATGAGTGGATCAAGAAGCTTAAAAGTGGCCATACAAGCATGACACATGTAGAGGGAGCAGGACACCCATCAATTTCTACCACTGACGAGAAAAATTCAGCACACTAATGGTGAACCTGTTCACCATTACGATCTCTTGAATCACTGCTCTTTGTACTTCTTTGGTGCACATTGCTAGTGGAGTGGCCATGCATACACTGTAAAGCCAGAAAGAAAAATGGCATGACCAGCCTCAAACTTCAATCACATGACCACAATAGAACCAATTATAAGCACACATGAACAGAAGGCAATGTGACAATGATAAAGATATGTTATGGCGAAAGTGCAGATAATTTTCGACTTTCCCTTGTATATACGTGTATATATATATATATATATATATATATATATATATATATATATATATATATATAAAACCATGGACATAAAACCATGGACATAAAACCATGTAGCCCCTTGGGTAAAAGTCTTCTACAATAACTTTTCAACCAGACAGCCCCCACCTATACCTGTATTCAAAAAGTGCGATTGATGGCTGTTTTTAGTTCTGGAATAATGTCAAACAGTTTGAAAATAAAATGCTGGATTTGGAAACAGCTGTTTTACAGCAAACCAGAACTTAGATTTTTTAAAATGCTAGCATTTATAGTGGGATATCGTAGTAAATACTCCAGCCATTGTAATGGAGGTCACCCATCAAGAACCTATTTTAACAGCTGCTTCATAGAAGTGGAGGCTTTTTAAGGGTTAACTGTTGACATGACCACAGAAAATTATTGAGCAAGACATGCTTTATGTCACATGTGTGAGAGAGTAAAACAAAATAGACCATTCTTCTCGGGTGTGCAAATCACATAATGAACTCACCGGACGCCATTATAAACTAGGCAATAAGCCAATATGCAACACATTAACTTCTTCAACTTTATTAATTTTTTCCACTTGTACACTCGTTGACATTGTAATTAACAATCAATCAATGCAAGCTTTAGTTGACAGTGGAAGCACTGACAACTTTATCAAAGTTAATAGCCGACTGGTTTGGTCATTAAATCATTCAGAGGCAACATTGTGATGGCATCAATGCAGCTTAGTTTGAAAATTATGGAGATATGCAAAGTTAATATTCGATATGCTGAAAATTTGTACAAACAGCAGACACTGTTTAGATTTTATACTTGGATAGAATTTCGTGTCTCAGTATTTTCAAATGACATTGGACGTTAACGACCCTGAAGCCCTTCAAGTGGTCATGGGAATGAGTAAACAGTAGGGAGCACAGTTTGTAGTACCAAATAATTCTTTCTAGAATAGGCTCAGTGCCTGAAATTTTTTTGAAGTGGGGTTAAATCAATTTCATCGAACCCAGTACTTAACTGGTACTTATTTTATCAACACTGGAAGGAAGAAAGGCAAAGTCAACGTTGGCAGAATTAGAACTCAGAATGTAAGGACAAATGAAATGCATCTAAACCCTTGTCCTGCATTCTAATGATTCTGCCAGTTCACCACCTTTGTAGAAACAAATGATGGAAACCACAAACAATACATTGCTATTGACAATATTTATTTTAGCTTGTATATAAACAGCTACATCATCATCATCGTCGTTGTCATCGTCGTCATCATCATCATCATCATTATCATCATCATCATCATCATAATGATCATCATCATTTATTGTCCATTTTCCATGCTGGCATGAGTTGGACAGTTTCACAGGAAGGGCCAAGCTGGAGAGCTGCACTAGGCTTCAACTGTGTGTTTCGGTATGGTTTCTACAGCTGGATGCCCTTCCTAATGTCAACCACTTTATAGAGTGTATTGGATGCCTTGTACATGGCACCAGGACTCTATACATGACACCAGCACAGGTGCATTTTGCATAGCACCAGCATGGGTGCTCATTACATGGTACCAGCACCAGTGATTAAAAGCCATTTTTATCCTTGGGACAATTGTATCAGCTTTCCACTTAAAATGTTTGTAAAATTTGTTATGATTTCGAAATATGCTCCAAATTAAAATCTAAATTTCATAATGCTATGGATCAACATCTTGAATAGATTACTCAGGCAATGGAATGCATTTAACTGGATTTTGCAGGGATTAAACAGTTGGTGTTTTAAATTAACTTTTGGTGACAGCTGATGAATACCCATGCTACTTTTTGCTTTTCCTTGAGTTTATATCACCTTTCAGGTTATTGCGCAATATCTACAAGAGCTATTTCCATTTCCATTTTCTCCTTCACTGTAGAAAGCACCAGGAATTGAGAAATTCTTCCTGAATTTCCAGAGCTATCCATGGTGAAAGAAAAGCTCAGTGTTTACCAAAGTACCAAATTTTCTAAGTCATCAAGGAATTATGCTAAGTAGAATAACCTGTCGCAACACAAGAAAATATGGGGAATGCCAGAGAACCAACCAGACAATATGGAAGTCAGTATTGTTCGCTTCAAAACTGTTAAATTTCCAGGTCTCTCACTGGTAAAGTTTAAGATCTCTCTGGAGGACTTTATTGAATTGTCCTCTGTTCTCAGCAGCTATCAAAGAGATTTCTCATGGTTGCTTATTTTGTCTTCAGATGATGTTCTCCAGTTGGTATCTATTTACAGACTTCTTGGTTAATTTTGCCTGGCACTTTCTATATACATACATATATCCATACATACATGCATATATATATATATATATACCCTCCAGCCTTCATCAGGTGTCTTGGGAAAATTTCAATCCTGGGTTCTCATTCCTAAGGCATTTTTTGATGTTGTTGTTGTTGTTGTTGTTATAATTATTATTATTGTTCAGTAGTTTTATTTTTATAACGTGCTTTCACTTCACTACCGAGCGCAGCTCTGGGTGCCTTGAGTATGTGCTGTAGTTTGCTGTGATGCTCTTATGGTTGCTGTATTGAAAGCGTTTTGCATAGGATGTGTGCAGTGCCCAGTAGTGCAATTTTTTGTATGTTATATATATTTGTAAGTCCTGGTGTTTTTGTTATGTATTTGTCTGAATATTTTTTTATTATACCTAAGGCACCTACTATGATAGGAATTGTTTTCCTGTTTTAGATTCCACATTCGAGTTACCTCTATTTCCAGGTCTTTATATTTTGAAAGTTTTTCCATTTCTTTTAGGGAAACATTGTCATCCGCTGGTATTGATACATCAATTAGAAAGCATATTTTTCCTTCATGATCTTTGACAACTATATCTGGTCTATTTGCCTTAATTTCTCTAT
>NC_142937.1:60912405-60914905 GCF_046866305.1 Octopus bimaculoides | reverse complement strand
TCTGGAACCACTGTTGACATTGGCTTATACTTATTGTCCGATCCCCATATACTGCATTAATATTCCTCACTTTCCGTTGTGTTGTTGTCTTTATTGAACTCATAAAGCAAAATATGCTGGATATGCTCCTTTGTCGCTTCAATTGTAGCTGTGAAAAAATAATTGTTAAAATTGAACAGCACTCTTCAAAACTTCCACTATGAATAAGGGTAAGGTAAAATTACTACATGCTTTTATAGCAAGTTCATGCAGGTAATTTATCCCATCCACCTCCAACCTTTAGTTCATGCAATTAAAAAAGCCGCATTATTTATGGGATGCCCTAATATATATATTATATATATATATATATATATATATATATATATATATATATATATACATACACATATATATATATATATATATATATATATATATATATATATATATATATATACCTATGTATACACGTGTGTGTGTGTGTGTGCATGTGTCTCCCCACTAGTGATATATATACAAGAGTGCATTTTGCACCAAAAGGTCAATATGAGAATTTCTCTCATGGTAACTTGGTGATTACCACAGTAAAATTTGTTCAAATAGAACATCCACATTTAAGTGAAGATATATATTACCCCCCTCCCCCCTCTATCTCTCTCTCATACACACACACACACTCTGTGTGTGTGTACATATATATATGTGTACACACACAGAGTGAAAGATAGACTGTATGATGCATGTATGTGAACAACCATGCTACACACCAGTAAAACATGGACCATGAGTATTGAGGACATACGTTGGCTTGAAAGAAATGAAGCTAGTATGATCTGCTGAATGTGTAATGTCAGTGTGCATACACGACAGAGTGTAAGCGCCCTGAGAGAAATGTTGGACATAAGAAGCATCAGATGTGGTGTGCAAGAGAGATGACTGTGCTGGTATGGATGAGAAGAGCTGTATGAAGAAGTGTCATACCCTAACAGTGGAAGGAACCCATGGAAGAAGGAGACCCAGGGAGACATGGGATGAGGGTGTGAAGCACAACGTTTGAACATTGGGCCTCACAGGGGCAACGACAAGAGACCAAGACCTTTGGAAATATGTTGTGATTGAGAAGATCCAGCAAGTAAAGTGAGATCACAGCGGTGGCCGATACCAGTGTCACATAACCAGCCCATTTAAAAGAACCCTTAAATTGTTGGGTGATATGCTGTGCTTGAGAAGGACTGTTGAATCAAGTGAAATCGAATCATAGCCAGTGACCTGGCAAGTAAAGTGAGATCACAGCTGTGGCCGATACCAGTGTCATGTAACCAGCCCATTTAAAAGTACCCTTGAATTGTCAAGCGATACGCTGCTCTTGAGAAGACCTATTGAGTCAAGTAAAATCAAAATCGAGATCAAAATGGAAATCATAGTTGTGGCCGATGCCAGTGCCACCTGACTGGCATCCATGCTGGTGGCACGTAATAAGCATCATTCAAGTGTGAGTCGATGGCACGGCTGCCTGACATGCTCCCAATGCTGGTGGCACATAAAAAGCACCATCTGAACATGGTCAATGCCAGTGCCCCCCTGACTGGCGCCTGTGCTGGCGGCACGTAAAAAGCACCATCTGAATGTGGTTGATGCCAGTGCCACCTAACTGGTTCCTGTGCCAGTGGTACATAAAAAGCACCCACTACACTCTCGGAGTGGTTGGCATTAGGAAGGGCATGCAGCTGCAGAAACTTTGCCAGATTGGAGCCTGGTGCAGCCTCCTGGCTCGTCAGCCCTCAATCAAACTGTCCAACCCATGCCATGGAAGGCTGATATTAAACGATGATGGTGATGATGATGATATAATATATATATATATATATATATATATATATATATATATATATATATATATATATATATATATATATATATATATATATATATATATATATGATGATGGCCTCTCCCATGGAAAATGATGTATGAGTGTTCAGCCTTTGCTGAATGAGCTGCACAAATGATTTGTTTATAAGTGATCAAATGTATGTTGTACATTAGCTCACTCTCTCCATTGAATTGACATTATCTGAACAGGTACACAGTGTACTACATGTTAGGTGTTGACGGTGATGTTGCTAAAGGATGACGATGATGATGGTTATATATATATATATATACGTGTGTGTGTGTGTGTGTGTGTGTGTGTGTGTGTGTGTGTGTGTGTGTGTGTGTGTGTTTATTATCAGTTGGTTATCCATAAGTCAGAAAAAAAACATGTAAGTGCTTCATATAAGTGTGTCATGGAGTGTTGTGAATGTAAGGTATGGCAGTGTTTAATATAGTGCTTCATTAGTTCAATATTTCACCTAGTGTATTGTTTCATACAGGATAGTGTTTCGTATGGGTTTACACGTAGGTAGTGTAGTATTTCATGATATCTAAAGTTTCATGTTGGTTAGTGTTTTGTAGTGTAGTGTTTCATATGTGTGAAATCAAGTGGCATCATAATTGTTTGGTTGTGGTTTCAGTT
>NC_142937.1:60894905-60907405 GCF_046866305.1 Octopus bimaculoides | reverse complement strand
GCAACTCAAGCACACCAAGAAGCTGATCGACAAGTTGAAACACCCATTGGAGCCAGACAGGCTGTGATTCTTCATTAATGGGAAGAATTTCTGCCAAGACCAGAAGATTAGCACCCAGAATAATAAATGGCTCGCTGTCTCACCCAAGGATGTGCCGAGAGTCCTGCAGACAAAATTTCCAGTGACAATCATGATCCCTGGTGTCACCAGCAGTGAAGATGACATCATGTCACCCACTTCTTCCCCGAGAGCCTCAGGCTGAATACCAACCAGGTAGCTATAGGGAGGCTGTATGTGTGGCAGCAAGACTGCTCCCTGCCACACCAGCAGGAAGACCCAGGCCTGGCTGTTGGATAATTTCATTGATCACACAGCATCTGACATTTGGGCTTACTGCAACCCTCTTGACTTTTTTGTGTAAGGCATGATGGAACATGAGACTACAAAATCCAGCTACATGAAGAATGAACTGAGTAATAGGATTACCAGGGCCTTCAGGGGCCTAAAACAGGAGATGGGGATGAAGGCCTGTGGCCGGTTCCGATGTCACTTGGAAGTTGTCATTGAAGCCAAAGGCAGATTCATTGAGTGAATGCCAAATATACATAAAGTTATTGCTTTATAAGTTTGTTCAGAGTTGCCTCTCTTAGGTACATCCCATTGACAAACTGATCCAAATTTGACGAACATATCTCAAAAAATAAAAACATAATTTTATTTTTTCTTGTAACAGTCATTTTGCAAACAAATATTGCCTGCACCCTGTAAGCAACAGCACTGACAACAAAAACATCACCAATACATTTTTGGCTTTATGGTAGAAAATTATTTTATTCTATATCACTTCTAACATTTAGAAATGAACTGCTAACTTTCCAGGTTTAGACTAAAAGAGGTGATTATTCTTTCGTAGACACTTGTTGATCATATAAGAACATGCACTTGGCTATATTAATCATACAGGTGGTTCCTACGAGTGGAATTGGTTGGGTTTGCCTACACTTCAGCTTGATAGACGATGCCTTTGGTTTTGCAGAGGTCTTCTACTGGGCAACTGTTGCAGATCCCGAATGAACAACCTGCCTCTTTCTGTTGCTTAGGGATGCTAACTAAGATTCCCTTAAGGCTAGGGGTGCCGATAAGCAAGACCCTAATGTTGTGCCTGTTGAAAATGGGGGCGTACCTATGGGACTTAGTAAAGTGTTTGTCTACTAATTTTAGGAAAAGTCTACCTATGGGTGTTCTTAGGGTCTGAAGATACACCATAAAGGTACCCTTTATGGTGAGAAACCCAGGGTAACCCTATGAACTGGCCTTCACCAGTTATTAATATATATATATATATATATATATATATATATATATATATATATATATATATATATATACACATACATACATATATTTTATCTTTTATCTTTTACTTATTTCAATCATTAGATTGTGGCCATACTGGGGCACCACCTATATATATATATATATATATGCATAGGCATTGCTATGTCATAAAAATTTTGCTCCCCAACCACATACTCTTAGGTTCAGTCCCACTTCATGGCACCTTGAGGAAGTGCCTTCTGTTATAGCTCTCAAGACCAAACAATACCTGGTGGGTGAATTTGGCAAGCAGAAACTGCATGGAAGCCTGCCGTATATACACAGACCACTTAAAAGTAAATAGACACCCCTCATTATATCATCTTATCTGTGTGGATACTAGTGAATGCCCAAATGGATCAATCAATAAAACTACACAGACATGTCTAGCAAAGACTAGCTTAAGTATTTAAATGCACCAAATGACATTTTGCTTCTAGCAATAAATCATTCAAAAACGATGGTGTCTATTTACTTTTCAGCTCTGTGTGTGTGTGTGTATGTGTGCACATTTGTGTGGGTGTTTGTTCCCCCTCTCTGCCACTTGATAGCTGGTCTTGGTTTATTTGCATCCCTGTAACTTAGTAGTTCGGCAAAGGAGACTTGAAAAAAAAAAAAAACGTGTACTGGGGTCAATTTGTTCAACTAAACTCTTTGAGGCAGTGCCCCAGTATGACTACAGTCCAGTGACTGAAACATAAAAGCAAAATGTAAAAATCTAAATTCTACAAACCACTTTGCTTGATACTAATGATTCTGCCAATGCACTTTGCCCCTTTTGTTGTGGTGTCATTAATATCATATTGCCTTATTGAGCGTATTCTACTGCTAAGGTGACAGTTGTGTGATATTGGTGATACTGCCATGTGTATGTGTATGTGTGTGTGTGTGTGTGTAAGATATGAGTGTGATATGTCGATGATCTAATAAGTGTGATAATACAAGTGCAGAATGAGTTCATAGGTGTAATATTGCCAAGGTGTCATAAGCGTGACATATTTATCATACGATTCCAATATTTGCTATTATGCTGTTACGACCCGTTGCCTAATATTGTGAATTGTGTGATTCTAAATAAATTATTTCACCTATCTGTGAAATACTAATATGTTTACCATAAAAATTATTTGATTAGTATCACACTAGAAATATTTATGTCACAACACTGCTTCAGTTAATTCTGTTATTACTATATGTGGTAAAAGGGGGCTCACAAACTAAGTGAATACAAGGTTACTTTGTGTCCTTTTATCTACCGAACAAAAGGTTAATGGTTCACTTCTATACTGATAGCTCTGGAAGGAGTTGTAAGAAAGTTCCGTTGCCGTTGGTGGTGCTGTTTAGCCTTAGGTCAGGCATGATGAAACAAACAAAGGATCAAAGGCATATTAGCAGTGACTTTAAGGTATGGTGTACTCCAGACAGCAGGAAGGATATGGTTTGAGGGAGATTTGACTGCTCTTTTGTTATAACTGGTTGATCAACCATGTGACAAATATTTGCTTGAGTTAAACAGCTGCTCTTAAATAATTTTTATGGAACCAAAAGAATAGGATCATATAAGGATGCTGATGGGCATGAGTGACGGTGGGGTGGGGGTGTTAATAGTGGTGATGAGTTATTCACATTTAGTCATCATTATAATACAATGGTAAGATGGTGAGATAGGCACAGGAATGGCTGTGTGGTAAGTAGCTTGCTTACCAACCACATGGTTCCGGGTTCAGTCCCACTGCATGGCATCTTGGGCAGGTGTCTTCTACTATAGCCTCAGGCCGACCAAAGCCTTGTAAGTGGATTTGGTAGATGGAAACTGAAAGAAGCCCGTCGTATATATGTATATGTATATATATATGTATGTGTGTGTTTGTGTGTCTGTGTTTGTCCCCACAACATCGCTTGACAACCGATGCTGGTGTGTTTACGTCCCCGTAACTTAGCGGTTCGGCAAAAAAGACCGATAGAATAAGTACTAGGCTTACAAAGAATAAGTTCTGGGGTCGATTTGATCGACTAAAGGTGATGCTCCAGTATGGCCAGAGTCAAATGACTGAAACAAGTAAAAGAGTAAAAGAGTAAAAAGAGTAAAAGAGTAAAAAGAGTAAAAAAGTTGGCAGAATTGTTAGCACATCAGGCAAAATGCTTAGCAGTATTTTGTCCGGCTTTATGTTCTGAGTTCAAGTCCCACCAGAGTTGACTTTGCCTCTCATCCTTTCAGAGGCCATAAAATAAGTACCAGCCCTCCCCCAAATTTCAGGCCATGTGCCTATAGAAGAAAGGATTATAGTATAATGATGACTAAATGTGAATAACTTGACATCTTTCATTTTAGTGATTACCAAATAGATCTTTTAACTTCTTTCCATTATTTGAAATAGCAAAAATATGCTAATAGGTGCAGACATAGCTGCAGGATAAGAAGTTTGCTTCCCGACCTTATGACTCTTGATTCGATCCCACCATGTGGTACTTAGGCAAGTATCTTCTGCTATGACCTCAAGCCGACCACAGACTTGTGAGTGTATTTGGTAGATGGAAACTGAAAGAAGCCTATCATAATATATATATATATACACATATATATATGTTTCTTACTCTGTAGATATTGTACCCATTTTGGCCACAATCTCTCCTCATCTAGATGGAGACTTAAATGGCCTGACCATATATAAATGGCAAATTCCACCAATTAGCTCATATTTTGATGTCTTAGTTGAAGAAGGTTTTATTTAAAGAGGTGAAATTCCCTTTTTATCTATTATACAATCATCTAAAACATTCTAATTAAATGCATTCAAAATATATATCTATAACTATATCTATATATCTATAACTATATCTATATATCTATAACTATATCTATATATCTATATAATAATACAAATGATATATGAGCATATGCATGTATACATACATATAAGTACATACCTACATCTACATGTATATATAGATGCATATCCGGGTACAGGACGTCAAAACAGGAACGGGAACATAAACAGAGCACAAAAAACAGACTTTTTTACGGACAACAGAATGAACACATAGGAAAACAGACGAGCTACTTATGGAACTCTTCCTTCATCAGCTGCCTCTACTCTAAACTAGGCGTTTCATATATCTATATCTAGCTCTATCTCTATATCTATGTATATTTTTTCTTTTATCCTTTATCTTTTACATGTTTACATGTCTTAATCAAACAAATCAACCCCAAGACATATTTTTTAAGCCTAGTACTTATTCTATTGGTCTCTTTCACTAAACTGCTTAGTTATGGGGATGTAAACACACCAACATTAGCTGTCAAGCAGTGATGGGGGGAGGGAGGGATACAAACACAGACACACACACATAGATACACAAACACACACATAGATACACAAACACACACATAGATACACAAACACACACATAGATACACAAACACACACACACACACACACACACACACACACACACACACACACACACACACACACACACACACATAACGGTCTTCTTTCTGTTTCTGTCTACCAAATACACTCACAAGGCTTTGGTCTGCCTGAGGCTATAGTAGAAGACTCTTGCCCTAGGTGTCATGCTGTGGGATTGAACCCAGAATATATATATATATATATATATATATGAAATAGAATAAGCAGAAGAAGAGGTGACACATGAGACAGAAAGTCGCTGATAAGATCACAGGACACTAGAACAATAATTTAAAAAAAAGACACTAAAATAATAATGATAATAATAAAACTGAAATGAAGATCAAATATATAGTGCATGTATGAAGGGATACTGAAAGGCCTGATTTAAGGGTATGTCGAAAAGCATATATATACTTATATATATATATATATATATATATATATATATATATATATATATATATATATATATATATATATATATATATATATATATATATGTATATATATATATGTATATATATATATATATATATATATATATATATATATATATATATATATATATATATATATATATATATATATATATATACACATACATACATACATACATATATGTGTGTGTGTGTGTGTGTGTGTGTGTATGTGTGTGTGTTACTACTGCCATGTCATGACATTGCATCATAGTTGTAAATAAATATCACTGCCAGGCAAATGATAGTCTTCATTCTAAATCTTTCATGAAAGCATGTCTAATTATAGGGAGTTAGATATTACCTTACATGGGAACAGGTGAGTGTTGGCAAGAGGAAGGGCATCTAGTAACAGAAAATCTGCCCCAGCAAAGTGCCATCTGACCCATGCCAGCATGGAAAAGTGGACATAATACTGATGATGATGACAATGCTTACCAAGCAATATTAATACAAAACAGGGTGTTTCCACATCTCAATGTTGTCCCATAGCTTTCTGGAAATAGTAGCTGGGTCTTCTACAAATACCGTATTTTTTACCAAAAAATAAAGTAACACCCTGCCATCTTAGAAAAACAAGAAAAAGCAGTTCCTGTATAGAGGCCCCTGTTGTTGTTGTTGTTGTTGGTAGTGGTGGTGGTACTCCTGTTGCTGCTGCTGCTGTTGTTGCTTAACTCCCGATCAAAGTCTGGAATGCTTTTGATCTGGGGATAAAGGACAACAAGAAAATTTAAAATGCATTTTCACATAGTAATTATTCCCTTTTTTTCTTTTATTGTATGACAACAATAAAAACAGAAATAACTGAAAGAAGCCTGTTGCATATATGTATATATACACACACATACATATCTATCTATCTATCTATCTATCTATCTATCTATCTATCTATCTATCTATATATATATATATATATATATATATATATATATATATATATATATATATATATATATATATATATATATGCATAAATAATACAGAATGGGACAAGGACGCAAAACATCCAGACAGTTAGGTGATACAAGAAAGGGACAAAACATACAGATAGACGATACAAAGAAAACACGGACAAGTCATTCGGAATTTTTCTCTCTTCAGTCAAGATCCAGATTATCCTTGCAATTTCAGCTGGTTATTCTCGATATTGCTCCAATCTGGCCAGCCCCAAGGAAAAACTAAGCTAAGAGCATTAGATTCCTTGGAAGTGTTTTCTTTGTATCGTCTGTCTGTATGTTTTGTCCCTTTCTTGTATCACCTAACTGTCTGGATGTTTTGCGCCCTTGTCCCATTCTGTATTATTTATACATATATATATATATATATATATATATATATATATATATATACACATACACATATCATCATCATCATCTCCGTTTAACATCCATCTTCCATGAACACATGGGTAGGACGGTTGACAGTAGCCAGCCGGGTAGAAGACGACCCCAAGCTACATGTTTGTTTTAGCAGGGTTTTTACCGGTGGGTGCCCTTGCTAACACCAACCACCCTGCAGAGTGAACCGAGTGCTTTTTATCAATGTGTGTGTGTGTGTGTGTTCACATCTGTGTTTGTCTCTAACCATTGCTTGATAACCAGTGTCAGAGTGTTTATGTACCCGTAACTTAGCAATTCAGCGGAAGAGACCAATAGAATAAGTACCAGGCTTAAGAAAAAAAAAAAAAAAATGTACTTGGGTCAATTCATTTCACTAAAAATTCTTCAAAGCAGTGCCAAGGCATGGCTACAATGTAATGACTCAAACAAAACAGAAAAAAAAATGAGATTTGTAGTTTGTAAAATTTTATAACAGAAATTTTTCAGTGAAGCTGGTTTTCATTTCACTCAAAATTTTCCCATTTACATGATATAAATTATAGACTTATGTATACAAACTAACTACTGTACTACAAGTGAAGGATTTTTAATCACATTAAGCTAATACAGTATACTATGGTCAGTACCAGAACTAACGCCCAGCTAATCTCCCATTTTGATAAGATATTTGTTTCACCTCCCAAGATTATAAAATAGCTAAAAAAAACAACAAAAACTAAAATTTGTCTTGTGTGTGTGTGTGAACATGTGTGTATGTATATATATATACGTATATATATATATACGTATATATACATATATATACATGTATATATGTGTGTGTAAAGATATATATATATATATATATATATATACACACATGCATATATGTATGTATATATGTATGTATATATATGTATATATATGTATATATATGTGCATGTGTGTTTGTGTGTATTTATACTTGTATGTACACATGTAAGTATGTATGTATGTATGTATGTATGTATGGATGTTTGTATGCATGGATGTGTATATATGTGAACTTATGTATATACCTATTCACTGGAGTTGATTACATTGAATTATTTATGTCGGGTCAGATCAAAATGATCTGTTACTGGGCAGTCATGCAAACCAGTCCTACCTGTTTCATGGTCAGGCCGTCTCTGACAAAACTGACTAAACTGACAAGCCACCCCAGAGTCACAACCCCATGTGGGAAGAATGAATGAACACTATGACAAGATGAAAAATATAAAACAATGTCCTGTCTACAAGGGAAGATGAACTCAATAAGGGGTTAACACCCATCAAGCAAACTTACAAACGGACCAAGGGCTGCAGGGAATCTTTTGTTACCATATTTCTGTTGGAATACACTGCCTTTGTTTCATTTTTTTTTTCTTTTTTTTTTTAAATAATAGGTTTCTTTATTAACCACACAGGGCTCAACACAGAGGGGACAAAATACAAATGTAGAGTTTTTCTTGAAGCATGACTCTATGGTAAGAAGCATGCTTCCCAACCACAAGCTTCTGAGTTCAGTCCCACTGTTGGGCAAGTCTTTTACTATACTTTACTTCAGGCTAACCAACGCCTTGGGAGTGGATTTGGTTGATGGAAACTGAAAGAAGCCCGTCACGTGTGTGTGTATGTGTGTGTGTGTAACTTAGCAGTCCAGCAAAAGAAACCGATAGATAGGCTTAAAAAGAATAAGTCCTGGGGTCAGTTTCTTCAACTAAAACCCTTTAAAGTAGTGCCCCAGCATTCTACAGTCAAATGATTGAAACAAATAAAAGAATAAAAGAATAATTCAGTTAAACAACTTTGTCATTATTAACCCTTTTGTTACTATATTTTTGTTGAAATATACTGCCTTTGTTACAATTAGTTTTGAAAATAATGAGAAATTTAGAAAAAATAACTTTGTCACTATTCACCTTTTTGTGACCATATTTCAGTTGAAATACACTGCCTTCGTTTCAATTACTTCTGAAAATGAAGAATTTAGTTAAATAACTTTGTCAATATTAACCTTTTTGTTACTATATTTCCGTTGAAATACCTGTCTTTGTTTCAATTAGTTTTGAAAATAATGAAGAATTTAGTTAAACAACTTCATTGTTATTAAGCAGGTGTTTAGAACATAAATCAACAAGGAGTTTTAATGAACGGTTTTAATTTGGATTACTTTAAAACAGAAAGTCTTAAGCAGGTTGGCATTAAGTGTTAAAAAGCTTTTGAGTTTAATTTTGCTGAGTTTCTTAACTATCCCTTCACATGACTGTCTCTCTCTATTAGACATACTGGCTTAGCCTTTTCTCTGACCCCAAAAAGACCAAGATGGAAGCAATAAGAGTAAGGACCACTAAAGGTGGCTTAAATCTGTCCTGGCTAGTATCATCATCATTATTTCAGATGCTGCTGAGTCATGCATTGTCGGAAATGACAGAGGAATATCATACCATCCATCTGGATATGAAATGGTTTCTCATTTACTCTTACTCTCTCTCTTTTACTCTTTTACTTGTTTCAATCATTTGACTGCGGCCATGCTGGAGCACCGCCTTTAGTCGAGCAAATCGACCCCAGGACTTATACTTTGTAAGCCTAGTACTTATTTTATCGGTCTCTTTTGCCGAACCACTAAGTTATGGGGACATAAACACACCAGCATCAGTTGTCAAGCAATGTTGGGGGGACAAACACAGACACACAAACACACACATACATATATATATATATACATATACATATATATGACGGGCTTCTTTCAGTTTCCGTCTTCCAAATCCACTCACAAGGCTTTGGTCGGCCCGAGGCTATAGTAGAAGACACTTGCTCAAGGTGCCACGCAGTGGGACTGAACCCGGAACCATGTGGCTGGTAAGCAAGCTACTTACCACACAGCCACTCCTGCACCTATTTATTGAGCTCTCTGCAAAAATGCTTTGTATAAAGTTACACTTTTATCATATCCGAGGTATTTCAGAATGTAAAAAATGCAATGAAGTTGGAATGGAAAAAGATTAAATATGAATAATAATAAAAATTTAACTTTAATCTTAAAAAATGTAATAATGAAATATTTCAGACAAAGATGCTGTTTTTTTCTTTGCTCTTTTTGAAGAGTGTGAAGCAGAAAAGAATATGTCCAGTTGTGTGGTAGCTTTGACTTTATATGATGTTATTATTAGACAATGTGCTGTTGAAGTATGGACAAAGTTGGGTGGTAAATTGTATAGTATGGCACATGTCTCAGAATTCTTATACCAAAATTTTATTGTCAATAGATGGGACAAGGACCGTGCATATGAAGAGGAATTGGGGTTAAATTTAGTGTTGTATGGGGGATGGGCAGGGAAAATGGCAAGATTAGCCAATGGGTGTCATTCAGTTCTTGTCAGTTGTTGATGGCTGGTTTGTATTGACTAATGAAATTAATTTGTTTTAATCCATAAGTTCTCAATATTTTGGTCTGCAGCTCTGACAGGAATTGTCATGTTGTGACTGGGACATTTAACCAATGAAAAGAATGTGGGTGTAGAGGGGTTAGGTGGTGGGGGTGGGGGATGTCCTTTCATGCAAATGAGAAAGTACTGAATTGTGCTATTCATTTTGCAAACAGCATTCATTACATGGAATGTGATAGATGATCTAAGCTTGAACTCACATGTCTCTGCTGCAGACAGTGCAGGGCACCCCAGATCTCTTATAGCACTTGTAGTATGTTTCATCATAGTATCATTCAAGATTGAAGACTACAAAGTCTTTCATAAGTTCTGGTATTAGACTGAGCTAGTGAGGGTCATTGAAATATACTTTGTACAGTCCATCTGAGATTTGAACTATTATTCCGTTATTTTGAAACTATTTAAAATGTAATTCCATTTCCTTCTTGAGCCTTTCTTTATTTGGATATTTTTTTGTTTATATTGTATAAATATTTCATTAAAACTATTTATCTTACAAATGACTGTAAATACTATTCCATTCAAGTCAGGGGCTAGTTCCACCTCACAGGCCACAGACTCTCCTTCATAACATATGGATTATTGTTTAGCAGAGAAAAGAGTTCCTTCTGCAAAAGAAATGTATTTCACCTCATACTTTTTGAGCTTTTTTTGTTTTTATTTATTCCTTTAAATGTTTTGATATGTGTAGTTTATAAAAGTGTGCTATTGCCCATTAGTCTCTGATTCTTTCCCTTGTAAGCGGATGGCTGGTGCTGTCATGAGACGTGCTTCCTGGTTGTTTACTGGTATTTGTTGTTGTTGTTGTAGTTGGTGTGATTGACTCCCCTTGTCTTTTTTTGGTTGTGGTTCAGAGGAAGGGCTTTTGGCTCTCATAACTCACTCTTGAGGACTGGGCAGTTTCACTTGCCAACTCATGGGATATGCCTTGTGTTGCCCTAGAACAGACAACCTTCAGGAATAGATACTGTTACTTTTATACTTTTGGATTTTCTATGTAGAAAGCTTTTAAGTGGGTTTTGCTTCCACATATATAACAGCTGGGTCAGCTATCTTTCTCTCAGCACTCTCAACATGACACAGTCCTAGTATAAGTTTATGGGATCACAAAGATTTGTATGTCCATAGTGATCCCATCTGACCACATATTGCCAAATGTCACATCTGCACTTATCATCATATGGTTCCACAAAAGGAACTGATAGTCAAGAGTTGACATCATCACCAATGTCCTTGACCTTTGTGTTCCTTCTTTGCAAATACTGTGGAATCACTTTATGGGTAGGTGTCTTACACACTATTTAGGCTTAGGTTTTTGTTCTATCCGCTATTTTAAAAACGACACAGTGCAATATGTTCTTCCTTTCACAATGAAGGATATGTCTCTTAAAGCATCTGCCAGACCTGACTTCACTTTAAGTTTAGACAGAATAGAAAATTCATTGTGTTTTTGGCAAGACAGAATTACATTATTTTTCTCCTTTCATGGGCTTCTGTAATAACTTGTAGAAAGCTGGTCTCAGTTTGCTGCACAAAATGTTGTCAAGTATTTAATCTTTCAAAAAATGTATCATATAGAGAGTTTTCCTCTTGGACAAAATACTTGCAAAAATCACTTTATTGTCATTTGTGTTTAAAACCAAAGTAATACATGAATACATACTGCAGCTATAGTTGTTGACAACAAGATTGATAGTCTTCTTTTTGCTTGTGTAAGTTATTAATATTTTTCACTGCAATTAAATTAGCATTTGGTAATTTTTGCTCATTTTCTGCATGTGAACTGTACACTTTGTACATTTTCTGCTTTCTTTTTGGAGATATGGTGTGAAATGCATACAGGCCATGTTTTCTCTTTATTTTTAACAGAGATGTGAAAAAGAAAATAAATATTTTGTCTGAAAATATAACACAAACTCTAATTTTTACCTTTAATAACCCCTGTAAGGGATGACTCCAAACTGTATGAAGTTATCTGTGTATGAATATTTTTGGTAAAAATTCCATTTCATCGAGTAAAACTTTTGCTTTGAAGAATGACTTGTAAAAACATGAACACTTCACCAGAACTCAATAATAATAATAATAACCCTTTCTACTAAAGGCACAAGGCCTGAAATTATAGGGGAGAGGACTAGTCAGTTATATTGATTCCGGTACTCAACTGGTACTTATTTTATTGGCCCCAGAAATATGAAAGACAAAGTCACCTTGGCAGAATTTAAACTCAGAACGTAAAGATGAGTGAAACATGGTTAAGTATTTTCCCCAGTTTGTTAATGATTCTGCCAGCTCGCTGCCTTAATAATAACGGTGATGATGATGATGATGATTTCTTTTATTAAAAATAAAATTTATATACATTTCTATAACTTTGAATTTCCATATTATTAAAAAAATTTTTTAAAAGGCATGTTTGCTTAGGAAAATATA
>NC_142937.1:60889905-60892405 GCF_046866305.1 Octopus bimaculoides | reverse complement strand
CCACACAACAAATTCTGTTATGTTTTGATCTTGCATCTTGTCTTTTGGTTTGTGAGTCATTGTTAACATTTTGAGATCTGATCACTGCTACTACTTCCATTTAAACTATACCACAATCCCCCGATACACACACACACACACCTCAGTACCAATCCAGCCACCTTGGTAACAGAAACCATCTAATATATCTAATGAGCTTCAGAGCATCTCATAGACTTCATATCATGGCTGACTTTACTTTCAACTACACTTTCAACTACAGGTTTTCTATCAGTCTGTAAGAGATCTTCAGGCATCTTCAGTTTTTTTAAATTTTTTTTTTTATACAATTTTGCACTAAGCAAGGTTTGGGATCACTGCAGCATAAGGCACAACAAAGAAGGGGCCTACAATTTTTTTTTTAAATGTCAGTTCTTAGAAAGATTAAAGAGCTGAGTGTCATTGTACAGAGGCAAACAAGATTGATGGTAGTGAGTTCCAGAGAGTTGTGGTTCAACTGCCAGAAAGACTTATGACTATGTTAAAAGGACTTATGACTAACAGGAAGCTCAACACATAATGATGTGCCTGGGAAGAAAAGCAGGTGACACATTTATTTAAAGGTGTTGACAGAGGGTGCTAGACCAGAAAGTTCATCAGAGCAATGACCATGGAAATACTTATTGAAAAGACACAATGGAGATATATTTCAATGATGAGCCAAATACTTCAGCTTTGTAGGAGGAAGAGGACCCACAATATTAACAACATAATACTAAATTTGAACAAGTAAGTTAAGACCATGAGAAGGGGCACCAGCTTGCATTGAGTATGCAATATCGAGTTACTACTAAATTCTTTACCATATACCAAACAAAACCACTTTCAGATAGCTGAAGGATTTTTATTTTGTTTTTCTGTTAATTAGTATTTTGGTTTTAGCTATAGTGAACTTTAAAAACTACAGATTTTAGACCAGTAGTCCATATGACCAAATGGGGGTCCATATAAGATTTGTTGGGGTCCACACAAACAAAATAGCAAATTGGAGATTCACAGTAGTATTTTAGAGGTCTCTGAAAAAATTTCGCAAGATACAGCTAGGTTTCTTTCTTTAAGCATTTGTTGTTGGCACTCCATCGCTTACGACATCGAGGGTTCCAGTTGATCCAATCAACGGAACAGCCTGCTCGTGAAATTAACATGCAAGTGGCTGAGCACTCCACAGACATGTGTACCCTTAACGTAGTTCTCGGGGATAATCAGCGTGACACAGAGTGTGACAAGGCTGGCCCTTTGAATTACAGGCACAACAGAAACAGGAAGTAAGAATGAGAGAAAGTTGTGGTGAAAGAGTACAACAGGGTTCACCACCATCCCCTGCTGGAGCCTTGTGGAGCTTTAGGTGTTTTCACTCAATAAACACTCACAACGCCCGGTCTGGGAATCGAAACCGCGATCCTATGACCGCGAGTCCGCTGCCCTAACCACCAGGCCATTGCGCCTCCACTCTTTAAGTATTATATATATATATATATATATATATATATATATATATATATATGTATATATATATATATATACATATACATATACATATACATATACATATATATATATATATATATATATATATATATATATATATATATATATATATAATACATATATATATATATATATATATATATATATATATATATATATATATATATATATATATATATATATATACATATATATATATATATATATATATATATATATATATATATATATATATATATATATATATATATATATATATATATATATATATATATATATATATATATATATATATATATATATATATATATATATATGTATTATATATATATATATATATATATATATATATATATATATATATATATATATATATATATATATATATATATAGTCTAAACTACACAAGTTAACATGTGAAGAACCAATAGGAATTTCAAAAGAAGTATCTATAAAACGCATTTAAAAACATTAAATGACTATGGGATCCACAAGAATAAAATAGTAATCAAAGGGGTCCAGAGATAAAAAATGGTTGCAAACCACTGTTTTAGATCATTCTCAAGAACTCTAAGTAATTGTATGAAATTGTGAACAGAGCTCTGGTAAATGCCTATTATATTGTGAATTCTGAACTTAAAATAACCTTGCTTACAGTGCTCTTATATTCAAGTAAACCACCTAGCTTTCAGATTATTCTATCAGATGTTATGCTTATTTATTCACATTGTTTTGAATTAGTCATGCATTATCTCGTAGCTTCAAGATTTCAATAATGTGATTGTTTATTTTTAGAATGGCATTGTAGAGTATGTGTGAGGGGCTGGATAAAGCTGGTTTGATCATAAAATAAGGTAGAATATTTGGGCCAAATGTAGGTAGTTTAACCCTTCAGTATTCGGATCATTCTGTCAAATGTAATGTTTGTTTATTTATATTGTTTTGAATTAATCATGCATCATCTTGTAGTTTA
>NC_142937.1:60867405-60887405 GCF_046866305.1 Octopus bimaculoides | reverse complement strand
GAGCACTCTGCTCTAACCTACTTTAAACTACTTACCTGAACAAAAGGTTATGCTTCAAACAAGTTTCCACTATTTGCTTCATAAAAGAGGTGTTCCAGCTGTGATGTAATGACTTGCAGGAATACATGCAAATGCCTGCATTTACAAACCGATTCCTTTCAGGTTCCTAAAAGATGCACAGACATTCTCTGTATCCCACTGACCTTATTGAAGCATCTGGTTGGGTTGTGAAGATGCCTACTGCAATTTTTAACTCTGTTTTGTGTGTGTGTGTGTGTGTGTGTGTGTTTTGTTTTTTATTTATTTATATATTTGTCTTTGTTTTTGTGGCCTTTGTTAATCTAGGTACAGTTGTTGCTGTTACAGTTGTGAAGGACTTGTGTAGCCTGCACTTACATGCATAAATATGCACACGCATGCATGCACATGTATGAAAAGACACATAAGCACGACTGTGCATACATATATAAACGTTTGCATAAACAGGCACACGTACATATGTTCATGCATTTGTATGCATGAATACACACTCACATGCACACATATGCACTTACATGCATAAACACACCCACATATTCACACAGCTATACACTTTCTCATAAGACTTATATACATAGATCTGTCCATACATGTGCATAGATAAGCATTTATTACACATACATAAACGCTTATTGAAAATACACATACACACATGTACATACATACATAAACACTCACACCAGAGTGTATTTACATATTGATGTACATGTCTATGAAAGTTCAGATGATACATTTGTCCAAGTTTTGAACAACTTAAAACGGGAGGTGATGTAGCTATCAAGCAAATATTTTCTTTAAAAAAGATAAACTGAAAGTAACCCATGGGCTTAAGATCAGCCTTGTTCCACCATGCAAAACTATTCTTTAGAGCTCTACTTCATCATAATCATCATTGTTGTTGTTTAATGTCTGGCATGGATTGGATGGTTTGACTGAGGACTGGCAAGCTGGGAGACTGCTACAGGCTCCAATCTGATTTGGCAAGGTCCACTCAGCTGGCAAAAATAAGTAATTCTGCAACAGATCGGCATCCTGTCCAGGTGGGGAGTTGGCATGACTCAAGAACGTAACTTTACCTTTACCCAGAGAAACAAGCAGCCGATCTGTTTATATATTCAACAATTACAGAAGCTATAGAAACCTGGAATGACTAAATCGCACACTGTATGTGTTAGTGCTTTATTTTTAATATCAGGGACCTATCAACAGGGATTTCAGTCCATGCAGTATCAAGATATGAGATAATATATGTAACCTATATAGTACCTATATAAACAGAGAAAATTTCTCTGTAGATTGAAAAATATGATGAACAACCTCAATCGATTTTCAAATCTAATTGGGTTCTCATTAGAGG
Source organism: Octopus bimaculoides (assembly GCF_046866305.1). Taxonomy (NCBI): domain Eukaryota; kingdom Metazoa; phylum Mollusca; class Cephalopoda; order Octopoda; family Octopodidae; genus Octopus; species Octopus bimaculoides. The sequence goes on along the minus strand of NC_142937.1, from coordinate 60,886,009 downwards.
CATCTCAGCTTTTTTTTTTTTTTTTGAATTAGCTAATTTTTCCCATAATGAAAGAGTTGATTTCTAATTAAGCAATGAACTCCATCACAAGAATTTAGATAGCAACAACAGGGAAGAGTTACATATTGAACCATAGAAAAGTCTAGCATATTTTTTCCTGTTCCATTATATTTGTAAAGTGTATGTTAGCTGGTCACTTTCTTTACTCAAAAACCCTAGTTTTTAGATTATTAGATATTTAGTAACTTGATCATTTGCATTAATAAATATAGATATAAACATGAATTTATAACGTAGATAGAGAAACTGTAGGTTTTGAAATAGTCATTTCTTTTTCATTGCATTTGAAAGAAATGTTTGCGCCTTCATAGCATATATAAATATACATAAAGGTAAACTTGCTCTTCAACTTAACATGGAGTTTGTGCTATAACACAGAATACTGCGGTATTTAGGGTAAAGATCCCTTTTGGTCATGAATGACCATGGGATTGCACTTAGAAAGTTACCCTCCAAGGTACAAGTCTGGGCAAAGTTTTTATGGAAGACCAACAGTTGCCCATGCATACCAGCCTCTCCTTTCCATACCACTGATGTAATCCAAGGGAAAGGCAAAAGCCAGTACAGTTTGGCACCAATGATATCACAGCTCATTTCTACAGCTGAGTGAACTGGAACAATGTGAAATAAAGTGTCTTGCTCAAGAACACAACACACAGCCCAGTCTGGGAAGTGAACTCACTGCCTCATGATTGCAAGCCTAATGTTCTAACCACTGAGCCATGTGCTTTCATTCTGTGGTATTTATCTTGAGAGGATCTGTCATAAGGATTCAACGTGCATAAAAAGCACATGTAATTATATCTTTGACAGAACTGCCAGATCAAGTAATTTCACTCTGTTATGGGTTCTTCAGTCACAGATGTCCAGCAGCATGATAACAGCCAAATCTCCAATCAACGGTATGTGGAAGCTCAGTGTCTTTTCAAGCACTGGTGTTGCAAATAGCCAGTGAGCTTATTAAGAAATAATTAATAGCAACAGATGCAGTATTAGTACCAAAAGGTAATCTTGATCTCCAACTTAACATGAAGGTTGAGTTAGAACACACAGTACTGTGTTATTTACCTTGAGAGGGTCTCTCATAAGGAGACATGGTGATCCGGCAGCTCCAGCAGCCATAGCAGATGATTCTTGTCTGTCAACTGTATAATTACATATGCTTTTATGCACCACGAGTCCTTATGGGAAATCCTCTCAAGATATCTAATACAGTATTCTGTGTTCTAGCACAACTCCGATGTCTTTATGCACTACCTGCCTGATAAGAAACTTTGACACTCCCATGTCCCTGGCAATGAACCTGATTGACTCGGAGGGATCGTTGTCACTCATGGCCTGGATCTCAGCAAATTCAGGAGTTCTTTTCTTATCAGAATGATCAGGGTAAATTTTCCGAACTGCTGTACCTTCGTAATCACCATTAGACTCATCCAACTCTTTCCAAATCCTCTGCACTATCTTCAGATTGACTCCCAAACACTCTGAAATGTTCACACTAGAGCTTCTGGCATGAACGTTGAGTTGTGCAGCATGTTGTTTCCAAAATTCTAGCGGAGTGAATTGTGTCATGGTGCTGTTTTTCTCACAGATGGTGCCCAGCTGACCCTACTATACTGTATTGTCGACAAAATCAAAAACAAACAATGTGCGAAATTAGAAATATAAAATGGCACAATTTACCCATCACACCCTGTATATATGTAGTCGACAATGATTCTGCTTTTACATCAGAGCATGTCTTTCCTATCAATGGCATTCTATACATACATACATACATACATACATCATGCTGCATTGTAAGACAACACCTTGTTCATACCTTGTTGTAGCTGTTAATGACATGTATAATATCTTCCGTAGCAAAGTGATATAAAAAAAAAACACTTTCAGTCACATCTTGTGGGGGAAGGGGTCTAAGTATATTTACCTGACCATTTTTTATTCAATAGGTGATTTGGAACCATCTTCTGTGCTTGGACAGCAAAATTACAACTTACAAAATGTGATGTGATATTATCATCATCATTTAATGTCCATATTTGATGCTGGCATCGGTTGGATTGTTTGACAGGAGCCGGTCAGGTAGAAGACTACACCAGACTTTTGTGTCTGTTTTGACATGGTTTTTATGGCTGGATGCCCTTCCTAACACTAGCTACCTTACAGAGTAGACTGAATGCTTTTTACGTGGCACCAGCACAGGTGAGATCGGTTTTGGCCTGTTTCTTACAGCTGGATGCCCTTCCAAATGCCAGTCACTTCACAGTGTAGACTGGATGCATTTTACATGACATCAGCACCAGCAGGGTCATCAAGTAACTTAATCCAAGAGAGGTTGTCCTTCTTGTCAATATTAATACCATTCTTAAGGTACCAAGCTGGCAGAATTGTTACCACTTTGGGAAAAATGCTTAGTAGCATTTCATTCATCTTTATATTCTGAGTTCATGTATTGCTGAGGTTGACTTTGCATTTCATCCTTTTGAGGATTGATAAAATAAATAACAGTTGAGCACATATAAAATGGAATTCATTTTAAACTTGTGAACCTTTGAAAATTTGGAAAAAAATGACTTTCTGATTTTCAAACGAGGATTTCCAAAGGCCTTGTCACTGTTCACTGTCCATGTAATCTATTAAAACCTTTCACACTATCTCACCTTCTCATCATCTTTTAATTGTTTTCATTTTGTCATTTCTCTACATTTTCCGTTGTTTTTTCTTCGTTGTTCAAATTTGTCATCTTTCGTTCTTAGCTTTTAATTTCCCCATCACTAATTGCAAACATCTCAAGTATCACTTCCTTCTACCTGTTCATTCCAACTAACTCAGTTTTACTTCTCCTAGCATAGCACTTCCTCTCTCCATCCTACTATGGTGTTACCCTGTTACCTCTCTGTACTAGAATATTATCAGTGAATTCCATTTTTTTTTTTTTTTGATTCCTTACTCTTTTATCTTTGTACACTTTATTTTGTTGCTTATATGAGAAGGGTCCTTTCATTCTATCTCAGTTCAGTATGGAGATGGATGGAATGCTACACAAACCAAAATGCATTGTTATAGAAATGAGTGAAACTGCAAGTAAAAAGTACAGTATGATTGTATGGCATCTCACGTGTAAGATACAGGTGCGTGATGAGTCAAAACAATTGCAGTGGTTCAATACTTTATTCAATAAAGAGTATCATGAATTCCATTTTTTATACCTCATCTCTTTATATAAATTCTAGAGACACAAAGGAATTCCTGAAGTAAATCCAGTGGCATATACCTCAATACTGTTGGTATCAGGTAGCTGAATACTGTGAACAGGCTTTAAACAGCATGCTACAAGGTATATGCCTAAATATAAAATTATTACTAAAGTGCAGTCATGGCTGTGTGATAAGAAGCTTGCTTCCCAACAACATGATTCCGGGTTCAGTCTCATTGCATGGCACCTTGGGCAAGTACCTTCTAATATAGCCTCAGGCCAACCAAAGCCTTGTGGGGATATTTGATAGATGGAAACTGAAAGAAGCCTATCATATGTGTGTGTGTGTGTGTGTGTGTGTGTGTGCGTGTGTGTGTGTGTGTGTTTATGTGCTTGTATCTGTGTTTGTCCCCCTTGGCATAGCTAGACAACTGAGGCCAGTGTGTTTATATCCTCATGACTTAGCAGTTCAGCAAAAGATACTGATAGAATAAGTACTAGGCATACAAAGAATAAGTCCTGGAGTCGATTTCTTTGACTAAAACCCTTTAAGGTGGTGCTCCAGCATGGCTGCAGTCAAGTGATTGAAACAGCTAAAGAAATAAAAGAATATATATATATATATATATATATATATATATATATATATATATATATATATGTGTGTGTGTATGTATGTATATATATTGATTTCAAATTTTGGCACAAGGTCAGCAAGTCCAGAGAAGAGGACTAAGTTGATTACATCAATACCGGTGCTCAAGTGGTACTTATTTTATCAACTCCAAAAGGATGAAAGGTGAAGCCAACTTCAGCGGAAATTAAACTCAAAACATTAAAAAAAGACGAAATGCCACAAATATTTTGCTTGATGTACTAACAATTCTGTCAACTTGCAGCATTATATGTGTGTGTATATATTGAGCAGATTTAATCACTAAACCAGTCAAGTACCCCTACATTGGTATCATTGTTGTTGTTGGTACTCCGTCGCTTACAGCGTCAAGGGTTCCAGTTGATCCGATCAACGGAACAGCCTGCTCATGAAATTAACGTGCAAGTGACTGAGCACTCCACAGACATGTGTATCCTTAACGCAGTTCTCGGGGATATTCAGCGTGACACAGTGTGACATGGCTGACCCTTTGGATTACAGCCACAACAGAAACAAGACGAAAGAGTGAGAGAAAGTTGTGGTGGAAGAGTACAGCAGGGTTCGCCACCGTCCCCTGCCGGAGCCTTGTGGAGCTTTTAGGTGTTTTCGCTCAATAAACACTCACAACGCCTGGTCTGGGAATCGAAACTGCGATCCTATGACCGCGAGTCCACTACCCTAATCACTGGGCCATTGCGCCTCCACATTGGTACCATTACAGGTATTGAAAATGCATTATCAAATATTATCTTGTTGTAAGAAAGCAGTTCTCCAGCAACATATTTTTATTTTTAAATCTTGAATGAATAAACTTTGGTTACTCTACCTTTGAGCACTTTTTTATGATACCTTGTATGATACATTTTTTATCACTACCTAGGATTGTAGCACTTGTGCAAAATAGGGGAGATAATGAAAGGGTGCATGAGAAGCACCCCTCTTTTTTTTTTCCCCTGTTAGGAATTATCAAATGTGAACATTTCTTTTGGAAATATTACATTCTTCTGTCTGCTGAAAACGTTGCTGTTAACTTCTGCAGTATCTCAGTTAGCATTGTATACATGTAGGATGCATGTAAGTATGCAGCTATGCATGTATATATACATGTATGTATATATATATATATGTATGTTGGTATGTATGTATGTATGTATGTACATATGTGTGTATATATGTATGTATGTATGTATGTATGTATGTATGTATGTATGTATGCATGCATGCGTGCATGCATGTATATATGTATGTATGTATATATGTATGAATGTACTATGTATGTATGTATACATGTTCTGTATATGTACACATATATGTGTGTGTGTGTGTGTGTGTGTGTGTGTATGTGAGTGTATATATATATATATATATATATATATATATATATATATATATATATATATATATATATGCATCTATGCATCTATGTATATATATATATATATATATATATATGCATCTATGCATGTATGTATGTTTAAAGCCCCAAGAGGCTCATAAAAACTGATATTTATCTGTGGTATCATGTTGTTAAATTGATAAGAAGCAAACCTCACTCTATCAAGGACGTGATTCTTTCAAACATGACATTCTAAGATCTTGCTATTTATTCTAACAGATATGTGAACTGAAGCTTGTAGAATTGTGTGTTCTACACAGGAGCATATGGCAGACTTGAACTTACAGTCTGTTAATAGATCTGTTGCTACATTATCCAATTAGTTATTTCACTATCTCCTTAAATTTAAATTTCATTTAAAAACCTTAATAAAATTAATTAAAGAATTATCTCCCTTAGATTTGTTTCATTGAGTTACAGAGAACGAGTGATGTCTGAGTTATGAGTGATATTTTATACTGTTTTACTTTATATTTGAGGTCTTAAATCAATATACTAGATGAAGCAACTAAGGGTTTGTGCATATCATTAAACTCTTTAGAAATAACATTGAGATCTCCCTCAAAATACCTTTCATTGTCATTAGGGTACATTGGATAAATGCAGTGTTAAAAAAATAGTAGCCTGAAAAACAAATTAAATAACAAGGTGGATGGTTACGTCTGGAATGTCTTTGATTATAGGCTAGCTGAAAAAGGCTAATCTGCTGGAGGGAGGGGAAAGGCTAAACAACAATAACAACTACATTATGCACAACATGTGTTTCACTTGTTTACATTAGGCACAAGACTGGCTGTTTGGTTAAGAAACTTGCTTTCCAGCCATGTGGTTTCCGGTTCAGTACCACTGTGTGACACCTTGGACAAGTGACTCCTACTCTAGCCCCAAGCCAATCAATGACTTGTGAGTAAATATGGTAGACAAAATTCATGTGGAAGCTTGTCATGTATATGTGTGTGTACAGACATACACACACACACAGACACAGACACAGACACACACAAGGTAGAGATCCTTCCTGAGTCAGATAGACTCATAGGGCCAGTTTCTGTGGCATATAAATTCTCCACCTGGATGGGACACCAGTCCATCGCAGGATTACTCATTTTTTGCTTGCTAAGTGGACTGGAGCGATGTGAAATAAAGTGTTTTGCTCAAGAACTGCCTGGTCCAGGAATCGAAACTACAATCTTATGATCATGAGTCCAACACCCTAACCACTAAGCTACACGCCTACACACACACACACACACACACACACACACACACACACACACACACACACACTGTATATATATATATCTGTTTTTTTTTCCTCTTTCTATCAAAGTGTGTAGGCTCGAAACGTAAAAGACTTTTCCATTCTTCCTGAGTGTTAAACTAATACACCTGCTTGTTGTTTCTTCACTTGTCTTCATCTTTTGTTTTCTGTAAATTCGAACTATATATATTTGTATCTTTTATCTTGGGACGGTTGTTAAACTGATGTCTTTGTAGCTTGCCTTTGTTTTCCACCACTGCTTGACAACCAGTGTTGGTTTGTTAACATCCCCATAACTTAGCAATTTACAAAAAGAATCTGATAGAATATGTACCAGACTTCAAAAAAAAAAAAAAGCATTAGTTTTTAAGTGTGGTACTTATTCTATCAACTGAGTTGATTTGTTCGACTAAACCCTTAAAGGCAATACCCCAGTAATGCTGTACCCCTGTCCAATGACTGAAACAAGTAAAAGACAAAAGATTAGCATTGTGGAAATACAACACAGAAAAGGTATGAAACTCACTTAATGCAGAACGTGGAGAAAGCAATATGTTTATTCAATACTTTAGTTCTAACAGAAACTAACAGTTCTACTGTGATTATTTTCTCACAGGTACATATATATATTTGCTATAAGGTCTTAACTATAGAGAATCAATGTTATGTATCTGATATATGGAAATTTCAACTCTTAACTTGTCTGTTATTGTTATGCTAGGGAGAGTACAGAAAGTGATTTTTAATCCACAGCACATAAACTAAGTCTCTAAAGGTTATTACAACATAGATCAACTTTTCGAAAGTATCATTATAAAAAGGAAAATGAGTATTGTTAGTGTGTCAGACAAAATGTTTAGTGGTATTCTTTCTGACTCTTAGTTCAAACCCTGCTGAGGTCAACTTTGACTTTAATCCTTTAAGGGTCAATAAAATAAAGTACCCGACAAATTCCGAAATTTGTAATGATTTTTTTTTTTTAATATAATATTTACATAGTTTTTCATTAATTTATTTACTGGTTACAAAAAAGTGAAAGTAATAATAAATAAAACTAAAGGCACACACACACACATACATGCCGGCACCTATACATCATACCAAGATACACTAGTGTACCTCTCTAAAGATTTTGGGGCCACCGAAAACACTTATGACATTATGAAGAGGAGGCACGTAAAATACACCATTTTGAGCATGGCCGTTACCAGTACCACCTGACTGGCCTTCGTGCTGGTGGCACGTAAAAGCACCCACTACACTCTCGGAGTGGTTGGCGTTAAGAAGAGCATCCAGCTGTAGAAACTCTGCCAAATCAGATTGGAACCTGGTGTAGCCATCTGGTTCACCATTTCTCAGTCAAATCCTCCAGCCCATGCTAGCATGAAAAGCAGACATTAAATGATGATGATGATGATGATGATTGTGAGGCTTAGATTCTCAAAAGCCAGACACTCTCACTAACATCATTTGATAGTTTGGTGAGAGAGAAAATGCTTACAATGGCTAAAATTTCCCATTGAACATCCCAAATGCCCACATAGAAAAATGTAAATCACTGACAAATTAACATAATTTGAGTATTTTATTCAGTTCCGCTACAGATGCAGTGATCCACATTCCACAGAATTAAGAATGTGTAATAGAGCAAAGACATCGCTAACAGTGATATCCAAGGACCTTGTCTTGCAAGGTACTTGATGACCTGGTCAGTGCTGGTGCTACATAAAAAAACACTGGTGATGGTGCTATGTAAAAAGCACCCAGTACACTTCGTAAAGTGGTTAGTGTCAAGAAGGACAACCAGCTGAAGTAAACATGCCAAAACAGATAATAGTACCTGGTGCAGCTCCTGGCCTTATCAGCTCCTATCAAACTGTCCAACCTGTGCCAGTATAGAAAATTGATCTTAAATGAATGAATGATGATGATGATGATGACAACAACAACGACAACGACGATGATGACGACAACGATGATGATGACAATGATGACGACAACAACAATGATGTTGATGACAACAATGATGGCAGCAGCAGCGACGACAATGGTGATGATGACAGCAATGATATCCCAAATGAAGTATCTGCCTCAAGCCCAAAGGCAAAGAATAAGTCCATTAAATTGCTCCATTTTCAGAAGAATCCCTGTAGCTCCAGAAATGAGAGGCTACTTAACTTGGCTAGTGCTTATTAAATAATTATGCTCATTTTGTAATAGCAAAACAATGATTATTAAAATTGTTTTTAAACAGAGATAGGTGCATGCAAAGGAATATGTATGTAACATTGATGTGCATAAAAACCTTTAAATTTTCTAATTATTTTATCATTTCTGACCAACTTCAAAACTCTTGTGGTACACCTGTTGACTATATGCAGCATGGCTTAATGGTTAAGAGTATTTGACTCATGATCATAAGGTTGTGAGTTTGATTCCCAGCAGCATGTTCTGTACTTGAGCAAGACACTTTATTTCACGTTACTCATGTCCACTCAGCTGGCAAAAATGAGCTGTATCTGTATTTCAAAGGGACAGCTTTGACAAATTCTGGGTCACGAATCATCATCATCATCATCATCGTTTAACGTCCGCTTTCCATGCTAGCATGGGTTGGACGATTTGACTGAGGACTGGTGAAACCGGATGGCAACACCAGGCTCCAGTCTGATTTGGCAGAGTTTCTACAGCTGGATGCCCTTCCTAACGCCAACCACTCAGAGAGTGTAGTGGGTGCTTTTACGTGTCACCCGCACGAAAACGGCCACGCTCGAAATGGTGTCTTTTATGTGCCACCCGCACAAGCCAGTCCAGGGGCACTGGCAACGATCTCGCTCGAAAATCCTACAGGAGCCAGTCAGGCGGTACTGGCAACGGCCACGCTCAAAATGGTGCATCTCATGTGCCACCCGCACAAGAACCAGTCCAGGGGCACTGGCAACGATCTTACTTGGCTTGCCGGGTCTTCTCACGCACAGCCCGGAGAATCACTCTGAGAATTACATTAAGGGCATGTGTGTCTGTAAAATGCTCAGCCATGCTCACGATAATTTCATGAACAGGCTGTACCGTTGATCGGATCAACTGGAACCCATGTAGTTGCAACTGACAGAGTACCAGTTACATGCAGTACACTAGTATGCCATCAGTGATTGAAAACATCTGGTAGGAAAGATTAGTTTATATGATTTTCATTATGCAAAAACAGTTGGGTAGATAACATACTAGGGCTGCTAATCTTAGTTTGGGGCTTTCAAACACAGTGTAGGTGTTCTGTTGTGTTTCTGAGTGGAACAAATGATTCTATATTGCCATAGTTCAGCAATACTAAAATTGATAAATACCAGACCCCCATCAGGAAGGAAAAATGAAAATAGCTTTTATTTTATGTTTGTTTCAGTCATTGGACAGTAGCCATGCTGAGGCACCATCTTGAAGAGTTTAGTCAAATAAATTGATCCCAGTACTTATTTTTCTTTATGTGTGTTACTTATTCTATTTGTCTCCTTTGCTGTCTCCTTTGCTGAGCTGCTAAGTTATGGGGATAGTAAACAAATCAACACCAGCTGTCAAGCAGTGGGGAGGGAACAAACACAGAGACACAGACATATACATACATACTCTCTCTCTCTCTCTCTCTCTCTCACCCCCCACATACACACACACACAAACACACACACACGCGCACGCACACACGCATACACACACATGCATATATATGCAGCTTTGGCAATGCAAATAGGGAAAATAGAACTAAAAATTGAGTATATGTATATACTCATGAAACTCTTGGCCCTTAAGTTACTCTGTTGTTTGTGCTAAATATTAATAATATATATATACGTATGTATATATATATATATATATATATATATATATATATATATATATATATATATACATATGGCATTCGCCATGATAGATCACTAGCCACTAAACCTTTTTCTATTTTCTCACCCTGCTTATTTCTGTGTTCCGAGACTTTCTCACTTCCTGAGCATTAAACTAATACATCTTTATTCGTCTTTTGTTTTTTGTAAATTCTCATTATATATATATATATATATATATATATATATATATATATATATATATATATATATATATATATATATATATATATATATATATATATATATATATATATATATATATATATATATATATATATAGGGAGAATTCACAAAAAAACAAAAGACGAAGGCAGGTGGTGCAGACAACAAACAGGTGTATTAGTTTAATGCTCAGGAAGTGAAAAAGTCTTTAATGTTTCGAGCCTACGCTCTTCCACAGAAAGAAACAGGGTGAGAAAATAACACAGAAAGAAACAGGGAGAGAAAATAACACAGAAAGAAACAGAGAGAGAAAATAAAAAATGTGTAGTGGCTAGCGATCTATCATGGCGAATGCCAATATAGGTAAATTCCACCTCAGTAAATTATTCTACCAAGGAAAATTCTACCGGGTAAATTTCACTATAGGTAAATTCCACCACAGTATATTCCACCATGGTAAGTTCCACCCATGGACAGATGTTATTTCAATTTCAATTATTATTGTTTCTTTTCGTTCATTTTCAAATATTGTAATATTGAGTTTATTGTTTTCTGTTTGGATTGGTATTATTACTGGGCTATCTACTAAAATCTTAACCTTTTCACTTGTTGTTACCTTTTCTATTTGCACATTTCTGATTATCTGGTTTTTTGATGTTATACTGTTGTAGTAGGTTTGCAAAGATTATTTTGGTTATCTCATCATGTCTCTCTTTATATTTCATGTGTGCTATTTTTCCACATTGTATTGCCATATGTTCGATATTTCCGTTGTGTTACAATATCTACGTGCCTTTTTTCTTCCATAGTAGTTGTTTTTGTCTTGTAAACACTGTATAATATTTTTATCTATCATTGAGTATTTGCTTTGTTTTATAAATTTCAATGAGTCATTTTTTGATATTGCTTCCTCATTCAGGTGTTTAAAGTATTCACCATATGTTTCTTGATGTGATTGTTCCTTAATTATTTTTATCCCTCGTATTTTTGTATTCATTGACATTATTGATATTTTTTTTATGCATTCTCTTTTTATTTCCATAATATTGTAACCCAAATAATAATGATAATGATAATAATAATAATAATAATGATAACAATAATAATAATAATAATAATATCAGAGATATGTGCATCTCTGATCACGAGCAGAAGTAGTGGCGGAGCATCACAGCCATGTGTTGAGAGGAATTGTTCGGGGTTTGGATAATTCACCTTTGGAAACATGGGTGTTTTGCTCAACATCCATAAACAAGGACCTTTTGAGCGGGGTGGGCTACTCAACCTAAAGAAAGTACTAACTGGGCCTCACCTGCAAGGTCATGCGCTGTTTATCTTGATATGAGATCACCATGTCACACACATGTGGTTGTGATGCATGTGCCTGGTGTATCCTTATCAGACGGGTAGTCATGATGGATATATTGGGCTTCGTATATTTTACCACAGTGTAACTTTGATGGCATGCACTGCGCTCTCACTGAATAATAATAATAATAATAATAATAATAATAATAATAATAATAATAATAATGATAATAATAATGATAATGATAATAATAATAATAATAATAATAATAATAATAATATTTGATAAAAATATAAATCATCTCATTTACATGGATGATTTAAAGCTCTTTGCAAAAAATGACCAACAACTCAAAGGCCTACTAGCGATTGTTAAACAATTCAGTGATGACATCAGGATGCAATTTGGCCTTGATAAATGTGCAAAAGCTATCTTTATCAAAGGAAAAATGACAAATACATCTAATGTGAACCTTGACCAGCAAAATGTCATAAAAGAGTTAGAACCAGCGGAGAGCTACAAATACCTAGGGGTAACTGAAGGGGACAATATCAAGCACTCAGTGATGAGGGAAAGGATCAGAAGAGAATGTTATCGCAGGGTGAGAGCAATACTGAAGACAGAGCTGAACGCGAGAAACAGGATCGAAGCGATCAATGCTCTAGCCATACCAGTCGTGACTTACAGTTTCAACATCGTTAACTGGTCAATTACTGAAATATGTAATGTTGACAGAAAAATACGAAAACTGTTGACAATGCATAGAATGCACCACCCTAAGGCAGATATAGAACGTCTTTATCTGCCAAGAAAAGAGGGAGGTCGAGGACTACTACAGCTGGCATTATCAATGAAGGTAACCACAATTGGCCTAGACACCTATATGAAAAACTCTGAGGACTGGATGCTAAAACTTGTCTTAAAATATGAAAGCAAGAAAGCATCTTACTCAGTAACAAAACAGGCAAAGGAATATCTAAGTGAATTCCAATTGCAACAAATTCAAGAATTAGACGAACTAGAAACACCTACAGAAAAAGCTAAGCGCTTGAAAACCCGTGCTAAAATTGCTGCCTTAGCTATTATGACTGAAAAATGGCATGGAAAACCTCTCAATGGCAAATACCCAAAGAGAGCGAATAATGCAGATATTGACAAAGCCCTTACCCACCAATGGTTAATGGCCTCTGGATTGAAATCAGAAACAGAGGGGTTTATCATAGCAGCCCAAGATCAATGCCTACCTACAAAGAACTACCAGGCCAACATATTAAAGAACGGCAGCTCCCCATTATGTCGTATATGCCAACAACAAAATGAGACCATCGATCATGTTGTCTCCATGTGCAGTCTGCTTGCGCCTACAGAGTATCTCAACAGGCATGATAGAGCTGCACAATATATTCACTGGGTAATATGCAAAAACCTGGACTTGCCCCATGATAAAAACTGGTGGGAACACAAACCACCCCCAGTACTTGAAAATGATCACATTGCACTCCTCTGGAACTTCACCATTCAAACTGACAGAAAGATAGACGCAAATAGGCCAGACATCATACTGAAAGACTTCAGACAAAAATCATGCCTCCTCATTGATATGACTGTCCCAATTGATATAAACGTATCTGTCAAGACCTACCAAAAACTGAGCAAATATAAAGATCTTGAAATAGAAATTAGCAAAATGTGGAATCTGAAGACGAAAACAATACCTATTGTCATAGGTGCCCTGGGAATGACAGCGAAACGGGCTGATTACTACCTAGCTCAGATACCAGGAAACCCCAAAATGGCTGAAGTCCAAAAGATAGTGCTCATGGGAACTGCCCATATCCTACGTAAAATACTGTCTATGTGATCTCAAATTTTAAAGCAAACATAATTTTCTTATGGTTTCTTAAACATTCACTTGAACAAAACTGTACAAATCCAAATATATGGTACCCTAGGCATAACACCTACATGAACTTCTAACTTGTTGTCTCTTGAGGTCTCTGGGTGAGACTTGGATCCAACTTGTACAAATGCAAAACAAAAGTCAAACATAAAATAATAATAATAATAATAATAATAATAATAATAATAATTGTGCCTTAGGTATAATAAAAAAAATATTCAGACAAATACATAACAAAAACACCAGGACTTACAAATATATATAACATACAGAAAATTGCACTACTGGGCACTGCACACATCCTACGCAAAACACTTTCAATACAGTAACCATAAGAGCATCACAGCAAACCACAGCACATACCCAAGGCGCACAGAGCTGCGCTCGGTAGTGAAGTGAAAGCACGTTATAAAAATAAAACTACTGAAAAATAATAATAATAATAATAATAATAATAATAATAATAATAATGATAAATTCATGTATGGTGAAATTTACCACAGTGGAATATACCGTGGGGGAATTTACCTATGGTGAAATTTACCTGGTGGAATTTTCCAGAGTGGAATTTACTGGTCACCATATATATCTATATATGTATGTATGCATGCATGCATGTATGTATGTATGTATGTATGTATGCATGTATGTATGTATGTATGTATGTATGTTTGTATGTATGCATGTATGTATGTTTGTATGTGTATATATCATCATCATCATCATTTAACATCCATTTTCTATGCTGGCATGGGTTGGATGGGTTGACAAGAGCTGACCAGCTGGAGAGCTGCATCAGGCTCCAGTTGTCCATTTTGGCATGATTTCTATAGCTAGCTGCTCTTCCTAATGCCAACCACTTTTTATATGCCTTCTATGTGGCATTGCCACAGGTGCTTTTCATGTGGAATTATATATAACAGGCTTTCATACAGTTTCCATCTACCAAATACATTCACAAAGCATTGGTCAGAAGGCACTTGCCTGAGATGCCATAGAGCGGAACTGAACCCAAAACCACATGCTTGCAATGTGAGCTTTTTAACCACTTAGCCTATTTGTGAAATATTCTTTGAGAAGAAAAACAGAATTTGCAGACATATAATTCTATTTTACTTTGCCGTGTTGTTGGAAACCTTCTCAGTTTTATCAAACATGGCAATTGTCTATGCAGCACTGGTTTGGCTATGTGGTAAGAAGTTTGCTTCCAAACCACATGGTTCCAGGTTCAGTCCTACTATATGACACCTTGGTCAAGTGTCTTCTACTATAACCTTGGACTGACCAATGTGACCAAATCCTTGTGAGTGGAAAGAAGCCTGTTGTATGTGTGTGTGTGTGTGTGTGTGTGTGTGTGTGTGTGTGTGTGTGTGTGTTTGTCTCTATGTTTGTCCCTCACTACTATTTGACAACCAACATTGGTGTGTTTATAACCTTGTGACTTAGCAGTTTGGCAAAAGAGACCAAAAGAAAAAATACCAGGCTTAAAAAAAGTAAGTATTGGGCTCATTTTATTTGACTGAAAATTCTTTAAAGTCGTGCTCCAGCATGGCCACAGTCTAAAGACTAAAACAAGTAAGTGATAAAAGATAAAAGACAGCCAATTGTCTGCCCCATTTTTAATACTCACTGACACCTCCCTGGCACCACCAAATAAAGGATGTCCTCTGACAGTGTTGACGTCATTGGAAATAAATCTCAAGTCATCTAGCAATGTTCTCTGTAATTTTCAAGTCAAAACTTATTTTTCTTCTGCTGCATACCATGAAACTGGAGCTAAATACCAACTCTCAGAAATCTTTCATGCTGCCTGGTCTGGGAATTGAACTCACTACCTCATGATTGTGAGCCTGACACTCTAATCACTGAATGCTTTCATGGACAAAGTACTGGAATATGTATATAAGCTGTGTGGTAACTAGAGCAAAGGGTTAAGACACCCTTTGGTCTTGAATGATCATGGGATTGCACCTAGAAAGTTATCTTCCGAGACACAAGTCTGGGCAAGGTTGTTTATGGAAAACAAACAGTCACCATGCATACCACACCACTGATGGTATCCAAGGGAAAGGCTAAGGCCAATACAGCTTGACACCAGTGATGCTGCAACTCATTTCTGCAACTGAGTGAACTGAAGCAGCATGAAATAAAGTGTCTTGCTTAAGCACACAACACACCGGTCGGTCCGGGACTCAAACTCACTACCTCATGATTGTGAGCCCAATGCTCTAACCACTTACCCGGGCACTTTCATGAGTGATGACTACATAACTCAATAATCTACACCCATCTACTACTTGACTTACTGTTTCCCTGAATACATACCTGCCAGTTCCATCACATCTTTACAACCTGTTTTGGTACTTTTATTCATCATTGTCATCATGATCATCATCATTTAACGTCCGGTGTCCAAGCTGGCATGGGTTGGACGGTTTGACTAGGGCTGTCAAGCTGGAAGGCTGTACCAGACTCTAGTCTGATTTGGCATGATTTCTATGGCTGGATGCTCTTCCTAACACCAACCACTTTAAGAGTTTAATTGGTGCTTTTACATACCACCGGCATGGATGCCATTTGCATGACACCAGTATCTGCCACGACTATGATTTCACTTGGCTTGACAGGTCTTCTTCTCAAGTGCAGCATAATGCCAAAGGTCTCAGTCATTTGTCATTGCCTCTGTGAGGCCCAACACTAGTGCAGAGTAGGGATTGGTATCAAGTGCTGATCAGGTGTATGAGAATCTCTCAAAATGAGACATCATATTTACATCTATCCAACAAAGAAATGGAAGTAGAAAATTTGCTTATGTTCTTTTAAAATAAAAAACTAGGAGCTTGACTGACCATTATCAGTTTGTGCCAGTCACATCAAGACCTCAATTGTTCTCAGACCCTGTACTGCTGATGCTGATTTCATTCAGAAAATCAGGGTAACTGCAGTAACTGGGGCCCATCTGAGAAATGATCCCTGCGAGGTGGGGTGGCTGTTACAGCAAGTGTTGCTGGTCATTCTCCAGTATTCCAAGTTTCAAGTAGTATTTCTGTATGAATTAGAATGTCATAGGGAAAATGTGTGTCTGAAACAATTTTCTGCAGTGACAGATGAAAAAGAGACATGAAAATGTTACTATGACAGTGTGTCTTCTGAAGGATATACATAGAATATTAAAAACCTGTTCTTAGTAGTATCAATAGGATGGTTAGTAGATTAAAAAAGAGAGAACTGCATGGAAAGTGGCATGTCTATCAGAGATTTGTGCTGATGTGTGAAAAATGTCAGGCTATGAGAGTACTATATGATTTACTAACTTTGTTAATCTATTAGAGTAACATGGTGTTATCACCAGTAACTGATATTGTTCTGTCATTGTACACTGATAAAAGAGTAGAGATGTACCGGAGAAGGACTGTTTGAAGCCTCTACAACTGCTCTTTGCAATGCATCATTTTTGATTTCAAAACGTTGATGATACTACTATAATTGTCATGGTGATTGACACTTGGCACTAGCTCATTGGTTCTAAACCATTTATTTATCTATGGAGCCCGTTTATAACTATTTTATTCTGGTGGACCCCCCATAACCATCTGATGGTTAAAAACTAATTTTAAAGATAATTCTTTCAAAATTCCTATTTTGTTTTGCACATAATCCCTTGTGTAGGCTCAACTATGTAAAATGTCAGAGAAAGAAACCTAGCTGTTTCTTGCAATAAATACATCTAAAGCAAAGTTTTTTCATGAATCCATAAGATAGCAATGTGGACCTGATTTACTATTTTGCATGTGTGGACCCCTAGAAAATTTTATATGGACCCCGCCAAGGGATCATATGGATCTCAGTTGAAAACCACTACACTAGTTGATTAACTTGTGATTTAACACTTTGCACTCCATCGGTTACAACAATGAGGGTTCCAGAGGATCCAATCGATGGAACAGCCTGTTCATGAAATTAACGTACACATGGCTGAGCACTCCACAGACATGCATACCCTTAATGTAGTTCTCAAGCAGATTCAGCATGACACATTGTGATAAAACTGACCCTTTGAAATACAGGTACGACTCATTTTTGCCAACTGAGTGAACTGGAACAATGTGAAATAAAGTGTCTTGCTCAAGGATACAACACACTGCCAGAATCAAACTCACAACCTTATGATCATGACCTGAATACTCTTACCACTAAGCCATGCACCTTCACTTAGTGATATGACTAACGCATGCCTTATATAAACTCTCAACAACTATCTCTGATGTGTGTACTGCAGTCTCTTCCTCTCTTTAATATCTTTACAAACCAAGGTTTGTAAAGAATTGTTAGTATATCAGGCAAAATGCAGAACCATCTTTAGGTTACGAGTTCAAATCCTGTCAAGGTTGACTTTGCCTTTCCTCCTTTCAGGATCCCTAAAATAAGTACCAGTTGAGCACTGGTATTGATGTAATTAACTTACCTCTTCCCCTGAATTTGCTGGCCTCATGACAAATTTCGAAACCAATATGCTTACAAACCATACAGAAACTAATTAAGTTAGCTGGTCCTTCTTGGAGCCATCTTCCACCATCTTATTTTCCCTCTTCATTCAACAACTTCTCATTTGTCACATCACTACACCTTTTTCTTATAAATATCACTAATGGCAAGCATACCTATATAGTTTCTAACATATTTCTCCACCAATGACATTCAAACACACTGCTTCAAACTATAAGATCATACTACCCAAGCATATTGCATAGAACTTTAGCAAACCTCCT
>NC_142937.1:60824905-60864905 GCF_046866305.1 Octopus bimaculoides | reverse complement strand
GACCCTTGATGGTCTTCCTTCTATGAATATAATAAATTTTTCTTTAATTGACTTGTGTTTTACCTTTTCGGGGTGCAGCTCCCTAAAAAAAATCTAGGTTTTAGTTTTGGGCTTGGATATTAAAATGATTGAGACCCACTGTCCTAAAACCTTTAAACATATTTTTTAAAATTGGCAATGCACCTCGGATGCAGTGTACCATTTCGGAGCCTTAGACTTAGAAGCCTTCTCTTTTGTTCAAATGTTAGGGTCTAAATCGGGTCTATTTAAAGCTGTGTATGGAATCCCTATCTTGCTCAGTATATCAGTCTCATGGAAACTGTTCAGAAACATGCAACCAGACGAAGACCTACTGTCGGGCATCTACCATACTCCAAATGTCTTGCTTTTCTGGGCATGAACACATTAAACCTCTGATGTCTAGCAACTGACTTGGAAGACAGCCACAAGATTATCCACCATCTTTTCAACAACAGCCTTGTACACCTTTTTGAATTCTATATGTCTAACACTTGTGGACATGTTTACAAAATCAAAGAAACAACACAATACCTATGACTTTGGAAACTTTTTTACACTCAGAATTGCTGAAGCACAGAATAAATGACCCACATTACTTATTAGCTGTTGGAACATTACATCCTTCAAAAAAACTTTCATGTTTCCTGAAATTCACAAACAGTACACCTGATACCTTCCCACTCGTCATTTTTTTTAAATGACTCCTTCCTTGTTTACTTTCTGTGCATTATTGTATTTTCTGTTCATGCACTTTTGACTACCTTTCCAGATGTGTTGTAGTGTACCTGAGCAGTGTATACAATAAGTTCATTATTATTTTAATTTTTTTTTTTAAGAGAAGTAAGTTTGAAGACCAGGTCATTCACTGCAATAGCAGAAGTTTGCTGCGAGCATCAAATACCAGGGAAAATATTATAGTTGAATAAATCAGTTATTCAATGGTGAAATAGTTAAATCAGACTGCATAGCATTTCCGTAGTATCTCTTAAACATTACTAATATCACACTATCAGATAATAAAACCAGGATGTTGAGTGAGGAAAGAATTCCTTTTGCACCAAATTTAGATGGAAGTCTTTTAACAATAACATCAAATAAGCTCATTATCAATTCTCTTACATAGATTGTGTAAAAGTAATAGAACCTACCTACTTGAAATGATTCATCAATTTGTGTTTAGTAAAGATTCCTTGGTTGCTATCTCAATTTACTTAGTGTATAGAAAATGCAGTTACAGAGCTATATAATCTTCTTGAGATGCTACTCAATATATGGGACACCAATTGAACATAATGCTTTCACAATATTAAATTTGTATCTTATATACTTTGGTGTAGGCCAAACTAATCTATGAATTTCTCATTGAATATATATATTTATTAATCATGACATAATTCCTAACATCTTTAAAACCTGGCTCTTTTTATCATCCTTCATACTGCTGCATATAAAAGTGCCTTGTGTCATCAAATGAGATATTTCTGTCTCAGTAAGACTACAACTTCTATAGTCCTTTGTTCTCCTTCCAATGCTGAATGCATAAATAAATATATACACATATATATATATAAACACACACACACTCATATACATACTTACAGACATATATATATATATATATATATATATATATATATATAAATATATACATACATGCATACATACTTACATACATACATACATATATATATTAATATATATGTGTGTATGTGTGTGTGTGTGTGTGTGTGCGTGTGTGTATGTGTGTGTGTGTGTGTGTGTGTGTGTGTGTGTGTGTGTGTGTGTGTGTTACGTATTCATTCTATCTTGTAGAGATTCTCATAGTTTTCTAATCAGCTTATTTACCATTCTTCCAGTAACCCTGCCATACATCTAGCTCTCCTACTCCTGTTGTGACTCATGCTTGCTTTTTGGAATGATAAAAATATAGTGCTGAATTGCTTGTCCTTGGGGGTAACACCTACATACAACCTAATAAATAAAATATGTAATGTAACTCATGCTATTCTTAACTTGAAACATTTGGCACCGTCTTGCTGCAAGACTAGGAAGCTTGACAGTTTTCTTAGCCTACATAATTGCCATATGCACACATGTTGCACTATTTTCTGAGGATAGACCTTTTATAATTTAGCTTGGAATCTCCTTATTTTCCTTTATACTAATCATCATGTATCCATTTCTGCATTAATATATAAATACCATTTGACCAATAAATACACACACACCCACACCCACACCCACACACCCACACACATGTATACACACACACACACACACACACACATATTCTTTTATTCTTTTATTTGCTTCAGTCATTTAACTGCGGCCATGCTGGAGCACCACCCTGAAGGATCTTAGCTGAACAAATTGACCCCAGTACTTATTCTGTCAGTTACATTTGCTGAACTGTTAAGTTACAAGGAAGTAAACACATCAGCACCAGTTGCCAATCAGTGATGGCGGGGCCAAATACAAACACGAACAAATAGACATATATCTATATATATATAGGCTATATTAGATCTCTGAGCGAGATGTAAACAGTAGCAATATGGAATTGTAACATATAATTGCAAACCAAGTGTGGCATCCTATATGGGACAGTGCTACTGATGTTTATAGCTCCAGGAAGACATCTCATCCAGCTGGCTAATGACACACATTCAGTGTCCGATTAGTATTTGCGAGGGGAGGTCATTGCTCCCATCCCTAGCCTTATGTGATATACACAGACTCGAGTTTCTGGGTGGTTACCCATCCTCAGTGTGTGTTAATCACCAGCTAGTGATGAAAACTCACCCCACTCACAAAATACTATACTTTTTCCAGCGTCGAATGTGTGTCACTAGCCTGCTAGAAGAGATGTCTTCCTTGGGCTATAAACACTGGTAGCACTGTCCTGTATAGGACGCCACACTTGATTGGCAATTATATGCTACGATTCTGTATGCTACTGTTTACATCTTACTCGGAGACTTAATATAGCTTATTTCTCCTTTTTCGAGATCAGTGACAGTTCGTCCCTGGAAAAAGCATATAGTATTTAACGAGTGGGGTGAGTTTTCATCATTAGCTGGTGATTGTTCCGTTGATGTGAGTTGCAACTTTTTATTTGAATTTCTGAATTGTTGAGTTGATGTACTGTTGAATTGTTGAGTTGATGTACTGTTGAATTGTTGAATTGTTTAGTGTTGTGTAGCATTGTGAAGTTGTTGAAGATTTTGTTTGGTTTCCCCATTTATGGGTGAAATGGTGAATAATGGAAATATGAATTCACAGGTCCAGACAGGCAGTTATGCTGTGGTAACAGACAAAAGCCTGACAGCGGAGCGGCTGCAGATACAGGAACTGGAAGTGAAAGACATAGACTACAAGAAATTTGATTACCTGTTGAAGAAGGAAAGAGGATGCCTAAGACTGACACCCGCCAAAGAAGTAGCAGAGAAGTCGGAAAGAAAAATAATTACTTATCAAATGTTGAATATAGTGACAAGAAAAGTAGAAATAGCAGGCGTTGAAGAGATAGAGGAATGTTTAAAGGAAGTAAAGCAAGTAACGACATTCTATAACAGAGGACAAAAGTTTGGCACGGTGGAGGTGCACTTTGTTAATGAGAACGAAGCAAAGAAGTACTCCACTGTAACCTTGAAATTGGCACAGTGGGCACTCTTACCTACTTACTGTGGCAGGCGTGAAGCCAGAGTAAGGATAGGCAGAGTGCCACCCAAAATTAAGGGGGACTGGCTTGTGGCAGCCATCCTCTACAATACAGAGGAGAAAAGTGAAATACTGAAAATGTCAAAGACAGCAGAGGTCAACTGGTGGGGGTATCGCCTGGAAGTGATGGTACATATCAGCTTACCTGACCTCCACAAAATTGTGGAAGAGATAATCCTACCCGACGAAACCAGATTGAGAATCATGGTGGAGAGTAGACCGCCAATATGTTTCGAATGTGGAGTAAGGAGGCACATAAAGGCGAAGTATCCTTAGAGACATGAACAGGAGGTGGAGTGCCAGAAAGAAGTAAATGTAATAACAGAGAAAGAAACAGAGTTCATGGAGGTTGAGAGGAGAGAAAATAGTGAATCCCCTCCGAAAAAGAAAAGAAAAGCAGAGAAAAAGGGAAAAAGAAGAAATGAAGCAATGGGAGATCAAATACAGGAACTGGAGCCTTCAACAAGTAAGTGTTGTTTCTACAGCTTGATACCCTTTTTAATGCCAACCACTTTACAGAGTGCACTGGGTGCTGTTTTTAATGGTATTAGGACCAGTGAGACTGCCATGAAGCTCAAAAGAGTAAGATTTTCTTTTGACTGAGTGAGCAGCTTTATGCTAAGTGATGAGAGGCTTAACCATTTAGCATTTTTAAACTGGTCATATCTGGCCCAAACTTCTCCATGTTTTATCACACCAACCCTACAATATCGTTCTAAAAATTAACAGTTACCTCATCAAAACTGCAAAGCTAAGAGATAATGCATGATTAATTCAAAACAATTAGAATAATGTGAATGCTAAAGGGTTTAGCATGAAAGAAGGGGCTCGAACAAGTTTTTTGCTGTAGAGGGGAGATATATGGCTACTTGAGTGGGAATAATTGAGGTGGGGGTGGAAAGAGGGATAAAGATGGTGGTGATGAGGTTTCAGGGTTGGCCTTCAAGATATAAGAAAGTGAACAGGAATAAAGACGGCAGAATGGGTAGGCTGGGTGGGTAGAGTTTGCAAGTGTGTATATGGATAGAGATAGATAAGAGTGGAGTGGGATGAATATAAGGATTGTTGAATAAAGACTGAAAGGTGGTGCATGATAAATAAGAGTTGGAGGAAGGTAGGAGAGAGTAGGTGATGACTGGCAATGCAGAAAATGGGGAAAGAAGCAGAATAATAATAATAATGATAAGTAGATGGAGGATAGATAAGAGAATAGATGACATACAAGCAGGTAATTAGCAAAAGTGCGAAAGAAGTGATAGATCTAGAGACATAGGGTAAGTGAAAGATGTATTGAAATAGGGGCAAAAGGAACAGGAAGTGGTTCAATGGAGAGGGAGAGATATTTTAGTAGCACAGGAGGTTGATTCAGCAGTCTGGAAATTTTCTGTTTTTGAGTTAGCTTGCAATGACACAAATACCAAACTAATATCAAGAACTTGCCCTTTCCTTTGAACAATAATGGTGCCTTGAAGAGGGAAGAATGGCTGCATGAGAAACTAGTGGGTTCCATAAGAGTTGCACATATGTTCTATCTTTCATCTTTTACTTGTTTCAGTTATGTGGCCCATGCTGGGGCACCATCTTGAAGAACTTTTAGTGGAATGAATCGATTCTAGCACTTAGTTTGTTTTAAGCCTGATACTCATTTTATCAGTCTCTTTTGCTGAACTGCTAAGTTATGAGGATGTAAATACACCAACATCACTTGTCAAGCAGTGGTGGGAGCCAAACACAGACACAAAGACAAACACACTGGTGATTTACTGTGCTTGAGAAGATATGTCAAGCTAAGTTAAATCATAGTCATGGGCAGTGCTGGTGATATATGAAAAACACCTGTGCCAGTGACATAAAAGCTACTTGTACCAGTGAAGCATAAAAAATACCTGTGCTGGTAGCATGTAAGAGGCATCTGTGCTGGTGACATGTAAAAGGCACTTGTGTCAGTGATATGTAAAAGGTACTCATGCCAGTGACACGTAAAAGGGCATCTATGCTGATGACATGTAACAGACACCCAGTACACTCTGTAAAATGGTTGGCATTAGGAAGGATATCCAGCCATAGAAACCAAGCCAGAACAGATGACAGGAGCCTGGTACAGCTCTCCAGCTTACAAACACAAGTCAAACTGTCTAACCATGTCAGCATGGAAAACAGACATGATGATGATGATGTAAAACTCATTTTTGCCAGCTGAATGGACTGGAGCAACACGAAATAAAGTGTCTTGCTCAAGGACACAATGCACTGCTGGTTATCACATGCACAAACATATGATCATGAGCCAAATACTGTAACTACTAAGCCATGCACCTTCACAATTATACAGGGCTATAGAGACAGCTTGCTTTTTAATTTTTTAAATGTCACCTTTTGAAATAAAGGAATTATTACACATTTGATATGACATAAAAATTGGTATGAGCTATCTATAACGCAGCATTTTGTGAAATGCTTAGTTAAGCTGAATGGGAATGATTGTGGCTTTAAGGTATGTGTGATGTTAGCCAATTTTCTTGTTTCTTTTAAAGGGCAAGGAAACAATTTTAGTCACTCTTACCTTTCTTAGAATTATTTAGTCATGTAAATGATGATGCAACAGTACATGAGACATTGTTAACTCTTTAATCATGGGATTAAATTTCGTGGCTATTCCAGTAACGATGTTAAATGTCTACCATAAAATAAAATTGGTATTTTCTGCAAGTCATGTTGCCTTAACAAACTTGTCATATCTCAACAAAAGCAAATAGTTTCAAATATGACATTCTTGAACAAAAGACAGACCGGTAAATAAAATTGCTTTCAGCAGTTAAGGGAAATGAAATTTTGAGTGGATATTTTTGATTTTTGCAGTAAAAGGATTAATATTTGCTTGTTCTGTTCGTTTAGGAAGGTGAAAGCATTTCCTGCTTAAAATATCACACAAGGGAAACTCTCATTTACAAAGTGAAGAAATCTCACTTTGTGTGCATGCATGCGTGTGTGTGTGTGTGTGTGTGTGTGTGTGTGTGTGTGTGTGTGTGTAAATAAAACATTAATTACTTTGAGGCTACTGTGAAATGAAAAATATTACTGTATTCTTTGAGATTGAATTCATTATTTGTTGAACTGGCAGAGTCACTAGCATGTGAACTATATATATATATATATAAATCAATCTTGAATCTAAATCTAAACCTTATATATATATATATATATATACACACACACACATATATACATACATACATACCTACATACATAAGTACATATATGCATACATACATACATACATACATACATATACATATATCTTATCTTTAGCAAAGGCAGCATTAGTCATACTCTCTGTCACTTTTGTGACTTATATATATATATATTTTTATAGAAGTCATAAAAGTGACAGAGGGGTACTTGCTAGCACTGATTTTGCTAAAGATAGGAGTTAAACAAACTCAAAGCCACAAATGCACTGTCTTAAATGTCTGACAAAGGTTGGTAAGTCTCCAGCATACATTACTGGATCATGATTTTGGATTTTGATGTAGACCATCTTAATCCTCATCAGTGCATTTGTGGCTTTGAGTTGGTTTAACTCTTATCATTAGCAAAAGGGGTGTTAGTCAGTACCCTCTATCACTTTTGTAACCTCAATTAATTTTGCCTTTAGTTTCTAATTGCTAATAAGCCACCCTTTTTAATTTATATAATTATACAAAACATGGAAAAATGTGAGCAAGAGAAATAATATTCTTAAGGTTATAAACCTGGAAAAGTTCAGGATAAGTTATTACATCTGGTAAAGTACAGAACAAGAAAATCTTTACTTCAACTATTGCAGCTAAGGATAAAAATTTCAAATAAAATATTTAAACTTGGAAAATATTAGCTTTTATTAAAACTAAACATTTTATTACAAGTTATTACTTCTATTTGTTATTACTTGTTACTTCTATTAAAAATAAAAAATAACACAATTAAAATATTTTTTGCACATTAAAAAAATTTATTTTTTTAATTATTAATTAATAATTAGAAATTTGAAAATAGGTTATAAAAAATAATAGTAGTACATAATTAGTTAGCACAATAAATAGAATAGTACAAAAATTAGTTATGTATTACAGTAAAATCTACCTATAACAACAAATTTACAGTAAAATTTGCTTGAGTTATTGCCTAGGTTATTACCAAATCTTCACATTTTTAGTTTTGACCAAATTAATTTCAATATTAAATAGTAAGTTTAGAATACAATCACTTTATAACAATGCCTTTTCTGGACAGCCTTACTAGATGCCTTCAGGTCTTCCCATACAGACACAGCCAAAGATGACTATATTCTTTCCCCAATAAAACTAGATGTGTACACCTGAAGCATATAATACATTAATGAACCAGCCTGATTAGATAATTAACTAAAAAGAAAAAGGAAAGCAACTAAAAAGAAATTAGCAAAAAAAGCAAAAAGCAAGTAAGGCTGAAAGAGAAAATTAATAATAAAAGTTAAACTTACATAAAGTGCAATAGCATATTAAAAATAACTTTATAAATTGAAAAAATATTGTTAAAAAATAAGTTGTAGAATATAAGCACTTTCAACCAATGCCTTTTCTGAACAGCCCTACTACATGACTTTAGTACTGCCCATAGAGGCACAACCAGAAATGTCTATCTTCTATCAAATGAATTTGGAATTTTAAAGAAAATATAGCTAGAATAAAATTATTTTTTTATGGAAATTTATTTTCTTACAATTATTAATAAATTATATGCATTTTTATAAGCAAAGAATTATTGATTTCATGACAAGGAACAATAACTACAATGTAATCATCATCTTGAATTTGCAACATGGCTCGCCAAATGATGACAAATTGCAAGAGCCAAAACATTTCAGTGACCAGCTCACTTTTAAGTTGCATAGATCTTGAGTTGATGAAAATAATAATAATCGTTGCTAATTGAAATGAAAAATAAATACTTGTGTCAATTAATAAATTTAATTTAATTAACAATGGTCAATGACATATAACTTATTAAAGCATATAAATAACTTCATTGCCTATAAATTTAAATTTAAAATTAAAAAGTAATGTAAAATAAAATCACTTAAAATTGTGCCTTTTCTGGACAACCCTACTACATGATTCAGTACTGCTCATAGAGACACAGTCACAAGTGGATATATTTTATTGAATAATTTGTTTAAAACAAAGATTAATATGAAGTAATCCCACCAACCCACATCCTGCCAAACCCTTCATTGGAAAGCCGAAAAATTGTATTATTGAACAAACTTTTTTACTTTATTTTAAAATTGTAGTATTAAGAAATCCAATATGAAAGTAGATTAATTGTCAATGAAATTCTGAAACCTGAAAGATTTATGAGTGTGTAAATTTTACTTTTTAATTGATATATAAAAATAATTTTAAAATATTTAATTTAATGGGACCAAAACTATGAAATTCCTCATAGTGACATTGATAATTTTTTCCTTACCTCAATGACACCAATGACATATATTAAAAGACCCCTTATAGAACTATATTGATAAAAAGTATAGAACTATATTGTCACCCTCAAATTTGAGAAATAAACACTCATAACTTTTTTCATTTTAGAATTTCATTGCATGAGATTGATACCATGAAATTCCTCAAATTGAGCTCTATCATTTAAGCTTAATTAAATCATAGTTTCTTTTTAAAATTTAAAAGTTAATTATACTTAAATCCAATTTTTTTGCCTTACTTATATGTTTTTCGTGGTATTTTACCTCACAACTTTTTTTATACAAATTTTTGTAGCATGGAACAAAAACTATGAAATTCCTCATGCTTTCTTCTATCATTTGAGCGAAGATAACTATATTTTGCTTTTAAAATAAAAAAGTTATTTAGATCTAAACTTGATTGCAGTCATTACTTACTCTTCTATAATGTTGCTACGAATTTTCATGTAGACTTTTTCTACTGGACCAAATCTCAATTTTTATGCCAAAACGTAGCTAGAGACCAGTCTTCTTCAAAAATGTTAACAGTTTTCAATTTGGTTAAGAACGGAATTAGCGATAAAGTCTGAAAGATGCTGCACGTGAGTAATCTACAGCCTTAAGAATATTATTCAACTACTTCCATAGTTGAATGATATATATATATATATATATATATATATATATATATATATATAGAGTTATTAATATTTCTAAGTCTCTCTAAAGGAGACTACGGCAGCGGTACTGGAAATTAATAGTTATCGCCAAGCCAACATGGCAGTCCCAAAATTAGGACGAAAGCTGCCGTGAATTAGCTCCAAGAAGCCATCGCCTCTAGCTAGCTATGTGACACACGAAACCTGTGTCTTTTATAACCTTCGAACAGGGGAGGTCAGCAGTTTCCCCTTGCTGGTTTGGCATCTGCAGACTAGTTTCAGGGTGTTGCCCCTTGTCAATGCAGAGCAGCCAAGCTTCAGCCAGGCGGCGCTGCCGACTATCTGTTCGAAGGTTATTTATCTAATTTCAGTGGAATCTATCCACTGGTTTTGCTGTAGTCTCCTTTAGAGAGACTTAGAAATATTAATAACTCTATTTCTGAAAACCAGTGGATAGATTCCACTGAAATTAGATAAATAACCTTCGAACAGATAGTCGGCAGCACCACCTGGCTGGAGCTTGGCTGCTCTGCATTGACAAGGGGCAACACCCTGAAACTAGTCTGCAGATGCCAAACCAGCAAGGGGAAACTGCTGACCTCCCCTGTTCGAAGGTTATAAAGGACACAGGTTTCGTGTGTCACATAGCTAGCTAGAGGCGATGGCTTCTTGGAGCTAATTCATGGCAGCTTTCGTCCTAATTTTGGGACTGCGATGTTGGCTTGGCGATAACTATTAATATATATATATATATATATATATATATACATACACACACACACATATATAAATATGTCTAGAAGATGCACAATGTGACAGTACACCTTTGATGCAAGTCTGATGAAGTGCCATTCTACTGTCTAAAACCAAGAACATTACGCAAATTTATACATCAAATGTTTGCATAAACTGGCGTTGCAAGTGGGTTGGTACAGAAACAATTGCAATGAATCATTAAAGATGGGTTAAAGAATTTTCTTTGTCTTATCGTCATTCAGATTATAATTCACTCTTCAGATTTGCATCAAAGGTGTGCTGTCACATTGTACATCTTCCAGATATTCATTACTTTAAGGCTGCCATGAAATAAGAAATATTACTGTATTCTTTGGGACTGAATTCATTATTTGGAGTGGGTGTGTGGTAAGAAGGCTGCATCCCAACCACATGGTTTCAGGTTCAGTCCCACTGCATAGCACCTTGGGCGAGGGTCTTCTACTATAGCCTAGGGCCAACCAAAGCCTTGTGAGTGGATTTGGTAGACAGAAACTGAAAGAAGCCCGTCATATATATATATATATATATATATATATATATATATATATATACATACATGCACACAAGGTGTTCAAAAAGTCTCTCTGCAGTAAGTATTTACTGCAAAATAGATATTTATGAGATGGTATAAGACTACAAACGAATACATTAGACTTTACAAGATTTCAAAAAACTTTATAAGAGGTGTTGAAAGAGTCATCCTTCATTTTCAATACATAACTTGACACTTCTTCATATGTTTTGAAATACATCCTGGAGAGTCTGATGTGGTATGGACCGTGTGAATGTTATGATTGCATCTTTTAGCTCATTAATGTTTTTTGAGTGATTCCTGTACACTGTTCCTTTACTTACTACCCAGAAAAAAAGTCTGGCAGTGTTAAATCAGGTGATCTTGGAGGCCAAAGTCCCTACAAAATAATCCGTTCCCCAAAAGACTCACTGCAGAGAAACTTTTTGGACACTCTGTGTGTGTGTGTGTGTGTGTGTGTGTGTGTGTGTGTGAGTGTGTGTGTGTGTGTGTGTGTGTGTGTGTGTGTGTATGTGTGTGTATATATATATATAAACATAATTAAGGGTGCTATCTGTGGGATTCTCAGCTTTTTTAGCTGCTATTTCTGAACTTCGGTATATGGTGAAGCAAATATTTGCTGATCCCTTAATTATGTTTATAAATATATATGAGCTTTTAAATAAGTTCTCCACCAATAATGGTGCTTTCATACCGATGGGCTTGGTAAAAATTATTAATTGTTAATTGATTTATTAATTAATAAATTGATAATCCTTTACCCTTTTAATTTATATATATATACATATATATATATATATATATATATATATATATATATATATATATATGTATATGTATATGTATATATATATGTATATATATATATGTATATATATATATGTATATATATATATATATATATATATGTATATATATGGGCTGAGGTGGTGAGGCAAGACCTTCGTACATTGGGCCTCACCGAGGCGATGACTACGGACCGAGACCTTTGGAAATGTGCTGTGCGTGAGAAGACCCGGCAAGCCAAGTAAGATCGTTGCCAGTGCCCCTGGACTGGTTCTTGTGCGGGTGGCACATGAGATGCACCATTTTGAGCGTGGCCGTTGCCAGTACCGCCTGACTGGCTCCTGTAGGATTTTCGAGCGAGATCGTTGCCAGTGCCCCTGGACTGGCTTGTGCGGGTGGCACATAAAAGACACCATTTCGAGCGTGGCCGTTTTCGTGCGGGTGA
This sequence comes from Octopus bimaculoides, assembly GCF_046866305.1. NCBI lineage: Eukaryota > Metazoa > Mollusca > Cephalopoda > Octopoda > Octopodidae > Octopus > Octopus bimaculoides. The sequence goes on along the minus strand of NC_142937.1, from coordinate 60,852,483 downwards.
CACGTAAAAGCACCCACTACACTCTCTGAGTGGTTGGCGTTAGGAAGGGCATCCAGCTGTAGAAACTCTGCCAAATCAGACTGGAGCCTGGTGTTGCCATCCGGTTTCACCAGTCCTCAGTCAAATCGTCCAACCCATGCTAGCATGGAAAGCGGACGTTAAACGATGATGATGATGATGATGATATATATATATATATATATATATATATATATATATATATATATATATATATATATATATATATATATATATGTATATATATATATGCATATATATATATATATATATATATATACGTATATATATATATATATATATGTATATATATATATTATATATATATTATATATATATATATATATATATATATATATATATATATATATATATATATATATATATATATGTATGTATGTATGTATGTATGTATGTATGTATGGTCCTGGTAGGTTGTAAAGGTAGGGTATTTCCAGAGAAGCACTCAACCCAAATACTGGACTATCAACATTGTTGTGTTCCTGATCAATGCTGAATTCTTCAAGTGTAGAAAATCCTTGTTTCACGATGGCCACACCATAAAGTGGGTTTGGTGAAGAGTGAATTATAATCTGAATAATAAGACAAAGAAAATTCTTTAACACATCTTTAACGATTCATTACAATTGCTTCTGTACCAGCTCTACTTGCAATGCCAGTTTATGCAAAAATTTCAAGTGTAAATTTGTATAATGTTTGTAGTTTTAGACATTAGAGTGGAACATCATCAGACTTGTGCATCAAAGGTGTACTGTCACATTGTGCATCTTCCAGACATCTACTCTCTTGTTAGGTTTGCTTAACCCTTTGATCACAGAAAGCAGATATATCTGCTTAAAAGCAGTTTTTGAAAGCAGTTTTACCCTGTGGCTTTGAAAACAAACTTCTCCTTGTACTGAAAGAACCAGAGACATGCCCAGTGATACTTTTTACAGAAAACAATTTTTCTGATTTTCCTTATTTTCTCACGTATCTCCAAATATCTCTTTAGAAAGAAAAAAAACCAAATACTTTTTGTGGTGGATATGAAAACCATACCAACAAGAAATACAGTATTTTAAAAGTATTTATTGCAGAAACAGAAAATATCAATTCTATTATTTGGTGGATAGTCAAAACATGCAACCAGACAAATACTTGCCATCAAGCATCTACCATACTCCAAACATCTTGCTTCCCTGAGCATGGACACATTAAACCTCCAACAGCCAGCAACTGACTTGGTAGACATCCACAATATTATCCACCACCCTTCCAACAACAACCTTGGACACCTTTTTGAATTCCATATGTCTAATACTTGTGAACATGCTTACAAAATAAAAAAAAAAACAACACAGCACCCATGACTTTCACAAAAAAATTTTTCTCACTCAGAATTTCTGAAGCATGGAATAAACTACCCACATTAGATGTTAGCTGCCAGACACTACACCCTTCAAAATTTCCAGGCTTCCTGAAATTCGTCAACATCAACTGTTGACACAGGAGTGGCTGTGTCGTAAGTAGCTTGCTTACCAACCACATGGTTCTGGGTTCAGTCCCACTGCATGGCATCTTGGGCAAGTGCCTTCTACTATAGCCTTGGGCTGACAAAAGCCTTGTGAGTGGATTTGGTAGACGGAAACTGAAAGAAGCCCATCGTACATATGTATATGTATGTGTATGTGTGTGTTTGTGTGTCTGTGTTTGTCCCCACCAACATCGCTTGACAACTGATGCTGGTGTGTTTACGTCCCCATAACTTAGCGGTTCGGCAAAAGAGACCGATAGAATAAGTACTAGGCTTCCAAAGAATAAGTCCTGCGGTCGATTTGCTTGACTAAAGGCGGTGCTCCAGCATGGCTGCAGCCAAATGACTGAAACAAGTAAAAGAGTAAAAGAATACATCTGATGTCCTTCCACCCTTTTTTTTTTTTCAAATGACTCATTTATTGTTCACTTCCTGTGCATATTCTATGCAGTTTGGGTTACCTTTTCTGATGAGTTGTAGTGCACCTGAGCAATGTATACAGTAAGTTCATTGCATACCATTATTATATCGCCTCTTCAGCAAGCTGTTCCTGACCCTCCACCTTAGCTTCTTGTCTTCCAATGCTATACCCCACTCAGTTGATAGGGTGCTACTGTCATATAAAAAGCACTCTGTGAAGTGCTTGGCATTAGGGAAGGGCATCCATTTTCAGAAACCATGTCAAAACAGGCATTCAAATGTGATGTATGCATCTGGCTTGTCTGTTCATGCGGAACCATTTGACCCATGCTAGCATGGATAAAGAGATGTTAAATGATAACAACGACGGCAATGACGATGATGATGAGGAGGAGGAGGAGGAGGAGGAGGAGGAGGGTGATGATGGTGGTGATGATGGTGGTGGTGGTGGTGATGATGGTGGTGGTGGTGGTGGTGGTGGTGGTGGTGGTGGTGGTGGTGGTGATGATGATGATGATGATGATGATGAGGCGGAGGAGGAGGAGGAGGATGGTGATGATGGTGGTGGTGATGGTGGTGGTGGTGGTGGTGGTGGTGGTGGTGATGATGATGATGATGATGTGGCGGTGGTAGTGGAGTTGATAGTGATGATGATGATGTAGATGATGGTTACAACAACGAAGACAATGATGATGAGGATGAGGAGGAAGATGGTGATGATGATGAGGAGGAAGATGGTGATGATGATGAGGAGGAAGATGGTGATGATGATGATTATGGTGGTGGTGGTGATTATGATGATGATGATGATGATGATGATGACGACAATGATGAATGATCATTATGAATGATTGTGAAATTTAATTATGCAGTCCAAGGGTTAAGACATAACTGAGAATGAAAAGTCAAATGTGTCTGGGATTAGCATCGTAGCAGGAAGAATCTGATAAATGGTTTCAGGTCATTTGTTATGGCAGCAGAAATACAGCAGCCACATGGAATCTAGTACGACTTGCTAAGCAATTGTTGTTGGTGTCCATGTAGTCATGGAAGCAGGTGTAGACACCTTCGCAGGCCTTCCCACCCATAACCATAACCATGCAGAATGTGACTTCGGTAGGGATGGGCTTCATTAGGGTTTGAACACAGAACACAAAGAACAGGAATAAGTATGGCAACATGTTTTATCCTACACTCTATAATAACTCGCTGCCAACAAAGCACTTTCTATTACCACCACCACCACCACCACCACCATCATCATCATCATCATAATAATCATCACCATCCTCTTCCTCCTCCTCGTCATTATTGTCGCCATCATCATCATCACCACCGCTGCCACTGCCACCACTACCGTCGCTGCTGCCGCTGCCGTCACTGCCGCCACTGCTGCCACCACCACCACCATCACTACCGTCATCATCATCATCATTACCATCATCATTTAAAGTTCACTTTTCCATGCTTGCATGCATCAGCCACAGTTTATTGAGGCAGATTTTCTCTGGTCAGAGATGCCCTTTCTGTTGCCAACCCCTACATGTTTCCACATGTGATAATATTTTTCCCATTTCTGGACATATTTTTTCATGGAAATTTGAAAATTAACAACCTTGTTTATTAGCAAATGATGATGCTCATTTATAACCATCGTGTGATGTCTAGACAAGGATGCACACAAACACACACATACAGACACACACAACACACATATGCATATATATGTATGTGTGTACACATACATACATGCATACATACGTACATACATACATACATACAAACATACATACATACATAGGCGCAGGAGTGGCTGTGTGGTAAGTAGCTTGCTTATCAACCACATGGTTCCGGGTTCAGTCCCACTGTGTGGCATCTTGGGCAAGTGTCTTCTACTATAGCCTCAGCATAAAGCTAAAGATCAGCAAAAAAGAAAATACCTACATTGAACTATTAAGGAATTTACAGCCACTCTATCCAGATTAAAAGTTCAGGTTTATACCTGTAATTATTGGGGCACTGGGGTATGTAACACACTGCCTGAATACCACTCTTGAGAAATTAGGCTTCTCAAAACCAGAAAGGAGAAAGCTGATTCAAAGACTACAGATCCAAGCCATCACTGGAACTGTAAAACTCTAAAATTTTCAAGAATGTTATCATTTAAGTATATATAAGCATGTCAAGACATGCTTATATATGCATGAGAGTACATACATAAAACAAAACATACAAATCTGCACATGCACTGACTCCAAATGCTGCACACATAAACAGATACATGCACACGTGTTCTGTCGATGTTGCTGAAATTCCAATGAAGGAGTTTTAGATCCAGATTAGAAACCAGCTCTTTCTCTATTGGCCAGAAATCTTGAAATAAAACTGAATAATGACAGATACATACATAGATACATACATACATACATACATACATACATAAAAAACAAACAAAAATACCCTGTTGATGTTGAAATTCCAATGAAGAAACCTAGGATCTAGGTTAGAAACTGGTTCTTTCTCTATTGGCAAGAAATCTTAAAATAAACTGAATAATGACATGCATACATACATGATAGGCTTCTTTCAGTTTCCATCTACCAAATCTACTCACAAGGTTTTGACTCACCTGGGGCTATGGCTGAAGTAGACGCTTGCCCAGCATGCCATGCAATAAATCTGGAACCAGGTTGGGAAGCAAACTTCTCAACCAAAGAGTTTATGAAAGTAATAATTATCGATAAGACTAAAGTAGGAGATCCATTGGAACTCATTTCATGGGGTCACTATATGAATTTTGCTATTGATAAACAATGTGAAACGAGAGAAATATCAGATGACACTTAAAGAAAAGAAAATGAGGGCTATATTCCTGGGTCTTGAAAACAAGATGATAACCCTAGATATAAACAAGTCGAGCTATGGAATAAAGTTGGTGATTGCCTTTGTCCCACATAAGACATGATGGCAAGATTTCTTCAGTGAAGAGGAATATTCCTGCCAAATATTTTAATTCAGATCAAAAGGAAGATTTTGATAGAATATACTATCAATATTTTCTGGTTCTTAGTAACTGACTGTTGTATCTCATTTGTGTCTTCTCAAAATAGATTACAATTCCTTATGCTGTTCAGACATATTTTCCTGATTTATTAAGAGAATAGAAGCTATAAGAATAAACTTCATACCTTTGATATAATACAATACATAAATCGTTGACAATGGAATGTCAGTCGAATGTATATCGGCAGATGCCATCTTACTACTCGCATGCAGAAAGATGTTTCATATTAATGTATTTTTCCAGCATACAAGTCAATATGGTATATTGTATAAATATGTAGAGTAAACAATCATACTTCATCGCTATCTTTCCAAATACTGCTGCATTTCACATTAAATGTTTGGTTCTTCAAAGTCATCTTGGTATATAAGTCAATCTACCTTTTCTCTTTTTTGCTGTAAATTTTGGTCCGAAAAATTCAGCTTGTATGTTGGAAGATACAGTACTTATCTGAGTCAAACTTAATTGTTATCACCCAGACTCTAGACAGAGTGTGATAATAGAATTACATATTGCTAGAATAACAAAATAATGAGTCAGGGGTTAATCAAAATTCTACTCTGACGTGATGTGAACCACTTAAATTATTATTCCTTTCTCATTCTTTCACAATAGTGGTGCTCCATTACCAAAGAAAATCCTGTAATATGATTCCCTGATGCTTTAGCTATGAAGAGTTTTTTAAAAATCTTTTTATCAAGTCAACATGTTTTTATAACTGTTCTGCTTCTCATCACTCTAATCATTGGAGATGAGGTCAATCTTCCTGTGTTTCATATTCCTTCAAAAGAAGGGTTATAATTTATGTAGTGGAGGCACATGGTTTAGTGGTTAGGATATTCAGCTCATGAACATAAGGTTGTGAGTTCAATTCCAGGCGACATGTTGTGTCCTTGAAAGACACTTTATTTTACATTGCTCCAGTCCACTCAGCTGGCAAAAATTAGTAGTACCTGTAATTCAAAGGGCCAGCCTTGTCACATTCTGTGTCATGCTGAATCTCCCTGAGAACTATGTTAAGGACACAGATATCTGTGGAGTGCTCAACCACTTGCATGTTAATTTCACAAGCATGCTGTTCCATTGGTCAGATCAACTGGAACCCTTGTCATCGGAACCAACAGAGTGCCACTTATAATTAATGTTCTAATGAGATTACAAATTGAATCACTTTACTCACAACACCTAAATTGACTGTCAATGTTTCAATTTTTATGAAAGAAGGTTTTCTATTTTGTCGTTGTTAGAATGTTCAACTACTTTACATCTTTCATTCCTTCGTATCTTTTTTTTTTAATTGCTTATTGTAGTCCCTGCTGCTTTTTAAAAAGGAAGCCTCTTGTAATTTCAGTCTGTTTTCCTCCAAGAAGAGAAGAGGTAGAGAACAACGCAATCCACAGAATATCTGCTCCTTCAAAGTTATAACTGAGTTGCTGTATGAAAGGGCCACTTTTCTGCTCATCAATGATTTCTGAGGTCTTGCTAGATACAAAGAAGATTGATTTGATACATTGCATATCAGAGGGCAAGATGAACTACCACCTTAGAAATAGTAAACAAGCATGAAGGCTCTAATTTGGGACTAAAGCAACATTTAAAACGTTTTTCTGACTCCACTACATCCGTGACATGACAGGCTAATAATCTGGGACACAACTGGTAACATTTGATCTGATATCCCATTAAACTACTTCATCACAAGGACAGTTTTCAATAAAATGTATTTTCTACATTTATATTTTTTAATTCTTTTTAATGCACAGAAAAATTCCAAATCATGTTTATTAAGAGGATTGTTTATCATATAACTCACAGTAGTTTTGCTGAACTGACAATGAATGATCACACTAAAGGATCATCTTCCTATTTCTGAAAACAACTTGAAAACAATTTTCTTTTGCTACTCCATCACAAACATTAGTTTCAAGTTTTGGTACAAGGCCAGAAATTTTGGGGGAAGGAGTTAAGTCTATTACATTGACCCCAGTTTTCAACTGGTACTTGTTTTATTAGACCCTGAAAGGATGTAAGGCAAAATTGACCTTAGCAGAATTCGAACTCAGAGCAAATGTCACTAAGCATTTTGCCTGGCATGCTAACAATTCTGCCAGTTCACCACCTTTACTCCATCAGAAATATCGGCATTATGTCAGAGTATCAATAATAAACCAATCCATCTATTCACCCATCCATCCATTCATCTTCTCTACCCACTATTCCTGAGAGGGTTGTTGCAGTAGAGTCCTCAAGCACTTGCTCCTCCATAGGGTACTGTAAGAAGCAACCGTCGTTTGACTTTCTGGCTGGATTCCCAAGTGTGACCAACTGGGGTGATGAATATTACCTGACACTTTCATTCTTGATCTACCCCTAGGTCACCTGCCAGCTGTCTTGGCTGGTTTGGCTTGAAGACCAAGTCTGGCGATTCTTTCCTACGACAATCTAATCACATATCTGTGGTACTGGAGCTATAATATCTCAGTGTGAAGTAAACCAATATTTCAGAAAACAGTTTAAGTTTCAGATTCAATCAATTAATTTCAAGGAAAATCTAACCCATGAATATTTCATTATCACTTAAAACTTTTATATAATAAAATTATAGACAGATACCAACGATTTCCAACATTGGTACAAGGCTAAAATGTTAGGTGAAGTTATAGTATTTAATTTCATTGCTTCCTGGAAATACGAATGGCAAAAATCAAAACTATGAGGTGGAGGCTGAACTCAAGACACAAAAATACGAAACTAAATAATAAAAAGCTTTTTTTTTCTTTTTAACTCTAGGACGAAATTTGAACTATATATATAAATTACTTGCTGAGAGATTTTCTTTTATCGATCGACCTACTAGAAATAGCAACCAAATTTCCCCCAAATCACCTTTCACAATTTCAAAAGAGGAAGAAAGAAAAATGAGGACTCAATGAATGATGTACTTCAGAATGCATGAAATAGCTGAGAAATGCGGGAATGGTTGCGGATAGAATAAGTTTGATTTATTGGTTTGCTCGACGTGAGTTGAAACTGAGACTAAACAACAGCATTAAATTACACGAAATATAGCATACTGGTGCATATATGCTTGTGTTTATGTCTATGTTTACATTACAGATTAATTGACATGCACAAAACAATTTCACGCCTTAGATTAAGAATCAATTAACACTTTTTTTGGAAACCGACCGGATTAGAAATTTTATGAAGTCTTGAAAACAATTAGCAAGAGTTATTTCCCTTGCATCATACATTTTTCTCCTTTATGAAAAGTTTGTACAAGTGTAACATATATATTAATATTCTCCGATTTCTCTTTATTTACCCAAATAAGATATGTTATTTATCGCCAAGCTGTCACCGTATTTAATGGCATAGAAAACTACTTTCTCCACAAAAAAGTGTGTCAAAAACAAATCACTCCTTATTCTATATACCAAGTGATTCTCAGCCGTTTTCCCTCTATAGGCCCTTTTGATTACTATTTTGTTCTGGTGGGCCCCCATATCTGTTCGGTGTTTAAAAACTGGTTTTATAGATAATTCCATCAAAATTCCTCTTTTGTTTATCGCACATTCACTTGTGTGAGTTGAACTATTTGTATGGATCCCCAAAATTATTATATGGACCCCGGTTGAGAACCGCACCTATAATTGCAAAGTTCGGCCTCCTATAAGCGAATTTTGTCCCTGATGCTCAATTTTCCCCGAATATGCACTGCTGAAATTAGGATCTATCTAATATGCTCGTGCATCTTTTACGCTATTAAATACAGCAGTTAACACTGTTTCTACCTTAGTTAGAAGTAAATGAGTTCTCAAAAACAAGTATTATTTTTTACTGTTGTTTCCTAGCCTCGTCAGCCTCGACTCAGGAAAAGTTTTGAAACGAATACTTCCCATTTGTGGTTATCTTTCATTTCTTATCTTTTACTTGTTTCAGTCATTAGACTGTGGCCATGCTGGAGCACCACTTAGAAGAATTTTTTTTTCCTCGAATGAATCGACCCCAGTACCTTTTTTAAAACCTGGTACTTATTCTGTCGGTGTCCTTTGCCGAACCGATAAGCTATTGGACGTAAACACACCAACACCGATGGTCACGCAGGCGGTGGATGATAAACTGACACAAACACACACACACGTGTGTGTGTGTCTATACGATCGGCCTCTCAATTACCATCAACCAAATCCACTCACAAGGCTTTGGTCAGCTCGAGGCTATAGTAGATGACTCTTACCTAAGGTGCCATGCAGTGGAACTGGACCTGGAACCATGTGGGGGGTTTTGTGGGGTGGGGGTGCAGGTTTAGTGTATCGAGTACTATAATATCTTTTTAATGATGCACATGAGATGTGACTGCGTTTCCCAGCATGTCGGGCGGACATGTAGATCTCTTAGCGGTTTATTGTTACTTTCTTTCTTCGGGCCAGCAGATCCAATTATACGGTCCGCATCCACCTGGTTGTTTACGAAGATATTGTTTGGGGTTCCGTGAGCTGTTGATCACAAAAAATTGTTGAATAGACAGGCTTATCAAAAGCCCCAAAAGCCTGAGGTCCGCGGGAAAAATTTATTTATATAGAAGGGGATCGATCCCTGGAAGTGAAGAGGTTGGGAGTCACTATTTTAGATATCCTCCTCGTCATCGTTTTACGTCCTTTTTGCTACACTTGCATGAGTGAGATGGATTTTCGACGGCTGGATGTCCTTCCTGTCACCAACCTGACTTGTTTCCCCAGCGAAATAATATTTCCTCATGGACATGTATTCGTGCAAGATTGGAAATGAACGACATTGGTTTTTCTGACAGTAACGTTTACAACCATAACATGATATCAAGACCAGGAACACACACACATATGCATGCATGCTCTCTCTCTCTCTCTCTCTCTCTCTCTCTCTCTCTCTCTCTCTCTCTCTCTCTCTCTCTCTCTCTCAGTCTATCTATCTCTCTCTCTCTCTCTCTCTCTCTCTCTCACACACACACACACATACAACAGCCTTCTTTCAGTTTCGGCCTACGAAATCCACTCACAAGGCTTTGATCAGCCGGGAGCTATAGCAGAATACACTTGACCAAGATGTTACACCGTGGGACTGAACCCAGAAGCAAGCTTCTCAACTATACACACAAGCCCAGTGTTTGTAGTGTAGCTGGTAGATGTGGTTACCACTGGTGCTTGAGCTGATCGACTAACTGTTAGAAGCTGTATGTCTCTGTTGATGTTGGGATCTGGCTGTTTTTTCTAGCATCAGATGTCATCAGTTGCACGCAGAAGAAATTGATGAAATCTGTTGAGGTTTTAACAAACAAACTTTATTTATTGTTGAGGGAGTTTGGCTGTTATTGTTCAGCTGCTGCCTGTGTCTATTCGGCATCCAATGCCTTGCCATCTCATCTACATCCAAAGCTCTCTAGTTTGTGGTCGCATGTGTGTCAATTTATACTGAGTGGAAAGCTCAGAAGGGAATGCGCCAAAAGTTGGTATGATTGCTGGAGGTCGTTCCACTTGAAGTTGTGACTGACCAGATTTTGTTGATCACGTGAGCATCCACATGAAGTTGCAATTAGCCAGATTCACCACTCATGTGGGCAACATTCCAGCGAATTGCAATATCAGTTAATTGCTGAATATTCTCACTACAACAGGAAACAGAATTTATTAATTTCACGAACAACAAAATATTGTTAAAATTTATTTTATTAATCCCCAGGGTGTAGATGGGTCCAAACTAAGCTTGCTAATGTTTGAACAATGAATTCGTAACATTACAGTATTGAGTAAAATGCATTGTGGTATTTGCTTCAATGTTGTATGTTCTGATTTCAAATCATGCCAAGGAGATTAACTTAGCCTTTCCTCTTTATTACCATGGTAGTGGTAATAATTGTTGGAGTGTCAGTCAAGATGCTTTGCAGGTCTGTCTCTTTGTATTCTTAATTCAGTTTCTACTGTAACTCACCTGTCACCATCAAAAAATTGTAGGAGCCCCTTCATCTACCCAACCATGGATAGCACAAGAGCAAGTGATCCATGGCATTTGACCTGCTGAGAGCACACAATACCTGCTGATGATGAGCATTTAAACACAGATGCAAGAATGATAAATTTGAATATTGCTGAGCTATCAAGAAAGCCTCTACATGATAGAAACAACAGCTTAATCTCCCTCATATCACGCCCTAGAAGCTTGTTTCCCAACCATTTGGTTTCAGGTTCAGCCACACTGCATGACACCTTGAGCAAGAATAAGTACCAGGATTAAAAAAAAAAAAACAAAGTTCTGGGGTTGATTTATTCGATTAAAATTTTTTAAGGCAGTGCCTCGGCATGAACATGGTCTGATGGCTGAAACAAGTAAAAGATAATAAACAAAAGATACTCCCTTGAATCATTTAATAGTGTTGCTATAGATTTTCAGTTCTGGAAATATGGAAGCCACAGAGAACTGTACTAAATACAGTAATCATATATGATGGCAGTTTTTTCATGTCTGAAGATCATAAGAAAGAGTGGTACACATCCAGGAGGGTATGTAAACCGATCCTTGATCTTGACGCTGCAGGGATTTTTTTTTTCAGCCTGTGCTTAGTTTTAAACTGAGAGTTAGTTTGCATATTCGGATCCCACTCTTTAAACATGAAGGTCTGACTTTAGTGGTGCAGAAGGCTAAGACAACTGCAGAGATCAGCAAGCCGTAGGTTTTTACACTGGGTGGCCTTCTCCTCAGTGAATTGCTTTACAAGGTTGGAAAAGTCCACCAACCCTGAAATTGCCAAAAGAGTCACTGGACAGCCTGAGGAACACCACTCTTTGATTTGATGTCAAGATTGACTTCACTAACCTTTTTCTTTTCCAAAGCACTCACAAGACAGTGAGGGTTTGTGCTTGGAATTTTTTCTATCACATGCTAATTAACTCATAATAGTAACACCTACAGGTGTTATTCCACGTTGGAATAGACCTGCAAACAATAGTATCTAAGAGGCGGTTCCACACTCCTCAAAACTCTGGAACTCCTGAACTAGGGCCCCACAACTGGATGCAGTTTGAAGTTATACCCATCGCAAATTATATATAGCTGTTATTACAATAACATGGATGGCTGAATAACAGGTGCAACACTTTGTGCTCCATCACGTACATTGATCAATAGATGAAACTCTCAAATAACCAAACAAGCATGAAACAGGTGATGGGTACTAGAAGGTAGAAACTAGCAGTAAATAGTACTACAAAGTAAAAGACAAGTTGCTGGAGATATTATGTGATGACTCAATCTTCTTGAGTATTGATTTCAAATTTTGGCACAGGGCCAGCAATTTTAGCTTGGGTGGGTGGATGTAAGTTGATTACATCAGCCCCAGTGATCGACTGGTACTAATTTTATTGACCTCAAAGGGATGAAAAGCAAAATCGACTTTGAACTCAAAATATAAAGGCAGATGAAATGCTGCTAAGCATTTTGCCCAGCATGCTAACGATTCTACCAGTTCATCTGCAACAGAGATATCAGCACTTTGTACTCCAGCATATACATTGATCAATAGATGAAACTCTCAAATAACCAAATGAGCACTAAATAGATAATGGTACTAGAGGGTAGAAACTAGCAATGAATAGTACCACAGAATAAAGACTGGTTGCTGTAGCAATTTACTAATGGGGTAGATTCAGTGTTGTGACTCAGCCTTCTTGAATATTGATCTAAAAACAATTATTATATTGGAATTTGAATGTAAATACTGTTGACAGTGAATTCCTCAAGTCCTTTTACAAATCCATAATTCCAAGCCACTCTGTACCATAGTTAACACATTAATATTTTCACTGTAATTATGGCAGTGAGCTGGCAGAATCATTAGTACACAGTTAGTGGCATTTCATCTGTCTCTATGTTCTGAGTTCAATTTCTGTCAAAGATGACTTTACCTTTAATCCTTTTGGAGTTGATGAAATAAGTACCAGTTGATCAATGGGATCGATGTAATTGATTTACATCCTCCCCTGAAAGTGCTGGTCTTGTGCCAAAGTTTGAAACCAATATTTTCGCTGTTATTATGAGAGTGAGCTAGCAGAGTTGTTACCGTACCAGGAAAGATGTTTAAGTGGCAATTCTTTCAGTGTTACATTTTGAGTTCAAATGATGCCAGAGTCAACCTTGCCTTACATTCTTTCAAGGGCGATAAAATAAGTACCAGTTGAACACTGGCGTTGCTGTAATCGACTTAGCCCCTCCCCCAAACCTGCTGGCCTTGTGCCAAAATTTGAAACCAATATTTTCACTGTAATTAATGTTAACATTAAATGAATTACTAAAATCATTACATAATATATATTCACCCTTTCTTTAGTCACTCCATCAGACAATAGAATAAATTACTTGACTTTTCATAATCAAAGTTATTTATTGGTGCATGACCAGCTTTATTACTTTCTTGAGAAACGCTACTGGGGTCCTGGATCTCTTCTGGTCACATCCACACAGTGAGTTGAACTTAGTACAGTTGAATATCCTTTACCTGAGAAATTTTAAGGAGAAGATACATCAGCAATGACATCACTGTCAGCTGGAAAGTCCAATAAGTTACTTGTATCTGACATGGAAAACTGAGCTCTATAAAATTAAATTCTTAATCCAAGCCATCTATCATATTCCACTAATCCCATTTAATTTGTACTTTCAGAGGAAAACATAATCAATAGCTTGCCCTCTCTGTCTGAACAAAGGGGCCTTGGAGTACAGTTTAGCTGCTCTACCAAAAACCTGGGTAATGATTGCTGCTGCTGGCTTCATAGCCAAGGTCTGAAGTCCTTAACGGATACTATCTACTGCCAGATTAGCAGTTCTAAGAGCTTCTACCCAGTGAAAACCATCACTCCTTTCATCAAGGCTAGAGTAAAGCTAAAATCAACCACCAGGATCACATTCTCTGACTTGTGACCAATGGCACAAGACAAGGAATTGAAAGTTGATCTGGAAAAGTACCTGACGTTTCTAGAAACTGATTCCACACCTCAATAAGGCTATACACGGTGCTGATCTCAGAAACTTCCAAAGAGGTCATCTTATTTGATTTCACTGTTCATGAGGAGGATCTAATAAGATGAGGAGGGTAAAGTATACTGAGCTGGGGAATACCAAAGCAATAGATGATGGGTAAGTTACTAACTCATTGAAATAAGTTGTAAAGAGTTCACAGGCCAGTAACTCAAGAGTTCCAAAAACAATCTGGGCTTCATATGGACTAGTGGGCAAAGGGACATCAAGTTAGCCTCTGAAGTTGCAGAAGTTGTTTCAAGATGACTGTGGATTTAGTCATTAGAGTTATAAATGGAATAGTTCCAAATAAACATAAGCTGAAACTTGGTCAATACTGACTTGGTCACTTGGGTGAAAGTGTTTAATTATCAAAATATCTTAAATACTTCAGGTAACATCAATAATGATATGCACAGGTACATCACTTGATGATGCAAGTAGATAAAATAAAAGTAAAAAACCTGAAAAAAAATTTTTTTACTTTATGTGTTCAATCTAATACTGAACACAACTGTTAACTCTTTACTTGGGAAATTTCAACAGTTACAAAATTTAAATAAGACACAAGAGCTTTTAAATAACATGCATGACTTACCAGATTAAATAAACTGAGAATTCATTTCAAACTTTGAAGAAAAAATTAAGGGACCAAGAAGATAGTGATATTAATGGACCCTCTAGCATTTTTAAACTGGCCATATCCAGCTCAAATATCATACCTGTTTTATGTTCAAACCAGTCAGATCTAGTCTCGCATACATACCCTACAATGTCATTCTAAAAACAAACAATACATCATCAAAATTTCAAAGCTATGAAATAATTCATGATTAATTCCAAACAGTGTGAATAAATAAGCATTTCATTTGATAGAGTAATCTGAATGTTAAATGGTTAACTGAACAGGATATTGTAAGAGAATTATTTCCAGGAGAAGTAAATCTTCTGTTAGAAGCTCCTAGATTCATCAAGAGTAATAAGTTACAGGCTGTCATGCTCAACTTGTAGGTTGCATTAAGAATTTAAGCTTATGATATCTATTACAGTGGCCACAAGAAAGAGAAGATTTAGTAAACCAAAGCTTATAAAAACATATTTGTTATGGCCAGTCATGACATGAGACAGATTAAATTCTTTGGTATTACGTTGTTTGTCAACAGAAAACAATATTGTAGAAAAACAGATAGAGAAAGTTCTAAGAAAGCATTTATCTTTTATTATCGTTTATCGTTTACTTGGTTCAGTCATTGGACTGCAGCCATGCTGGGGCGTTGCCTTGAAAGGTTTTAAGTTAAAAAATTTGACCTCAGTACTTATTTATTTTTAAATCTGGGACTTATTCTCTTAGTCATTTTTGCTTAGTAATGGGGATGTAAACAAATAGTGATTGCCAAGTGGGTGATGAAGGCAACAAACACAGATATAAAGAGAGAGAGAGACACACACACACACACACACTATATATATATATATATATATATATATATATATATATACCAGCATTGCCTTCTAGCACTTGTGTCAAAATCAATGGGAATAATGTAGACAGACTCTCTCTCTCTCTCTCTCTCTCTCTCTCTCTCTCTCTCTCTCTCTCTCTCTCTCTCTCTCTCTCCCTCTTTCTCTCTCTCTCTCTCTCTCTCTCTCTCTCTCTCTCTCTCTCTCTCTCTCTCTCAAAACACTTTAATTCTATATTTTGCAACTTTACTTCATTGTGAAAATTCTTTAAAATTATGCTTACGTCTCATATATAGGTACGGGCATGGCTGTATGGTAAGAAGTTTGCTTTCCAGCCACATAATTCCAGGTTCAGTCCCACTGTATGGTACTTTGGGCAAGTGTCTTCCACGATAGCCTCTGGCCAGCCAAAGCCTCATGAGTGGATTCGGTTGACAGAAACTGAAAGAAGCACATCATATGTTTGTGTGTCTTGTCTTTGTGTTTGTGTTTGCCCCCCACCTCTGCTTGACAACTGGTGTCGGTGTGATTACATTCCTGTGACTTAGTGGTTTGGCAAATGAGACTGGTAGAATAAGTACCAGGCTGAAAAAATTATTGAAGTTGATTCATTCGACTAAAATTCTTCAAGGTAGTGCCCCAGCTTGGCCACAGTATAATGACTAAACAAGCAAAAAAATAAATGACAAAAGATAAAACAGGGCACTGAAAATCAGTTTATTCAAATAACATCAACCCCCAGAGCCAACCCTAATATCATGTTTCTTTGTTTCTTTGTGTGTTTGTTTGTTTGTTTGTATGTTCCTCTTTCTCTTTTTAATTTTAGAGTAAATTCTGACTAGCCACCTACTTTTTAGCAAGGTTGTGAAGGAAAGAGTCTTGTTTTAACCATCATCCTTTAAATCAGTGGTTCCCAAAGTGGGCAGTATTGTCCCCTCTGAGGCTGGTGGAAAGTTCCAAGGGGTCATTGAAGAAAAGTGGGGTGATAATGGGGTAGTGATTCCTGTAAAAACAACAAAATAATGGGTTCATTAGGTTAAGTTGTACTTGTGAAATACTGTTGCTTTGAATTTGCTTCAGATAGAGGTCTATATTTGTAATGGTTAGTTGGATGGGAGCATTAGGAATGTGGCTTGGGTATCAAGGGAGTGGCAGCCTGAAAAAGTTTAGGAACCACTGCTTTAAATTTGAAGGTCTTGCAGATTTTTATAGTCCTAGATATTGTGATCATTTGTAGCATATGGGTTGGTATGTATCCAGTTGTGTAAGTGTATCTTGGGTATTGGATTTACGAGTTCCTTATCAATGGTCCATAGATATCCTATTTCCCTTGTATGCATGAATGTGCCCTGGGTATGACTTTAAACTGTGTCTGGTGATGAAGCCCTGGTTTGGTAGCTCAAGAGTTTCAAGGAATAGGGAAACCATCTCTTAGCCACTATTATTCCCAGATCTACTCTGATCTAGAGTAGCAACACCTTGTGGTATGACGTCAGCAACTGGGGAGCTGACCGCTGACCTGAACCGTGAACTGACCGGAAGAGGAGGAGGGTCAGAGGGAGCCTCGATCGGGATTTCGTGCCCTTTTCGAACGGGATTGTTCTGACGAGAGGACGTGCCAAGCAATCGTCTAGGTGTTGGGAGAAGCAGCTGCTATTTCTAGCGTTCTTTGGATCGGGCCAGCCACAAGGATCGGATAGTGCAGGACAGACTCATGCATAGGAAGGAAAACGAGGTAAGCCAATTACTTCTACTCGCACGCATACACCACACACCTGTCAAGGTTCCAGTTATGAGTTAATTAGCATATTAAGGTTTACTTATCTAGGCATGTGAGGACTGGATCTCACAGAGATTTTGGATGAAATCTTCATGATCCAACTGAGAAAAAACGTGGCTTCAGCAATGCACTGCAGAGTGCAGAGAGCAAGATGAAACAAATAGGACATCCTGGTCATCCACTACAATTGTCTTCCTTCCAAGTCATCTTGATCTGGTCTTGCCACTGGATTAATGATGGTTACAGATGAGAAAATGAGGTTGACCATCTCCACTTTAAACTAAGTCACTACTCGAGTAATCAGTTATCCTTAAGGGTGACTAGTAAGTCCTCATCATTCCAATGGGTGAACATGATGTATGTATATATGTATGTATGAATGTATGTATGTATCATCATCATCATCATCATCATCATTAATGTCTATCTTCCATGCTGGCATAGGTTGGACAGTTTGACAGGAGCTGGCAAACCAGAGGGCTGCATCAGACTCCAGTTGTCTGTTTTGCCATGGTTTCTATGGTTGGATGCCCTTCCTATAGCCAATCACCTTACAGAATGTGTTGGGTGCTTTTTACATGGCACCAGCACAGGTGCTTTTTATGTATATATGTGTGTAGATAGGTAGAGATATTTGTCACACTTGGCCTAGTGATTTGGATGCCCAGCTCATGGTTATAAAGTTGTGGTTTCACTTACTGGACTGGGCAGCTAGTTGTGTCCTTGAACAAGATACTTCATTTCACATTGCTGTAATCTGCTCAGCAACAAATGGGTGTCAGCCAGGGTGCTGATATGGCCCTCTTTACTTGCAGTTGTCATGTCCTGGATATTCAACTAGGTCATTGGTGAGGATACCATTAGGACATTTATGTCTGCTTGTGATTACATAAGTGCCAAGACCAATCAGAGAAAGTCTGCTACATGTCACTATGCAATGTAGCCATGCCATATTCACTCATTACTGTTTATATGTATATTTAGATGACTAACCTGAGAAGCCGAAAACCAAACAGCAGTAACAATTAACATATATTCTATTTTAGATTGGATGCCTTCCTGAAAGTTTTCTAAAACTAATCAGCAGGCATGGCTGTGGAGTTAAGAAGCCTGCTTTGTAACCACATGGTTTTGAGTTCAGTCCCATTGTGTGGCACCTTGAAAAAGTGTCTCCAACTATAGCTCCAGGCTTATCAATACCATGGGACTGAAAAAAGCACTCATGCTAGTACCATGTAAAAAGCACCTATGCTAGTGCCACATCAAAACGCATGGCACCTGTGCGGGCACTATGTAAAAAGCACTGATGCTAGTGCCATGTATGAAGCATTCCTGCTGGTGCCATGTAATAGCACTAATACTGGTGCCATGTAAAAAGCTCCCAGTACAATCTGTAAAGTGGTCAGCATTAGAAAGAGCATCCAGCCATAGAAACCATACCAAAACAAACAACTGGAACCTAGTGCAGCCCTCCGGCTTGCCAGCTCCTGTCAAACTGTCCAACCCATGCTAGCATGGAAAAACAGACGTTAAATGATGACGAGGATGAGGATGATATTATCAAACAGACTCCGAAATGGCTGATGCTGGTCTGAGCTGGCAAGATTTGTATCATTTAGTAAAACTGATAAAACAGAGTTCGGTAAACTTGCTATGAAGAGTGGGAATGCCAGAGTTTCAGAGAAAAGTTGAAAGGAGAGGAATTAATGAGAGAAAGTAGAAGTTTACATCCTCTAGGTTAAAAAAACTCTGTGTGTGGATAACCACACAAAACTGGTTTCTGGAGAGTATCCATCCTCAATCAGAGGCGCAATGGCCCAGTGGTTAGGGCAGCGGACTCGCGGTCACAGGATCGCGGTTTCGATTCCCAGACTGGGCGTTGTGAGTGTTTATTGAGTGAAAACACCTAAAGCTCCATGAGGCTCCGGCAGGGGATGGTGGCGAACCCTGCTGTACTCTTTCACCACAACTTTCTCTCACTTTTACTTCCTGTTTCTGTTGTGCCTGTAATTCAAAGGGTCAGTCTTGTCACACTGTGTCACGCTGAATATCCCCGAGAACTACATTAAGGGTACACGTATCTGTGGAGTGCTCAGCCACTTGCACGTTAATTTCACGAGCAGGCTGTTCCGTTGATTGGATCAACTGGAACTATCGACGTCGTAAGCAACGGAGTGCCAACAACAACAACCATCCTCAATCAAACACACTGCTTGACAACCAGTATTGGTTTGTTTACATCCCTGTATCTTAGCAGTTAAACAAAAGATACCAATATAAGAAGTATTGAACTTTTAAAAAAAGAAGCACTGCAATTGATATGTTTGACTAAACCCTTCAAGCAGGTGTTCCATCATGGCCTCAGTCCAGAGACTGAAACAAGTAAAAGGTGACAGATAAACAGGAAGGCCACAATAAAAATAACGCAAATTTATGGAGGGGATAAGAAAATAGGAGGAACATTTAAGACAGTTAGGGAATATGTCTACTCAATGGTATAAGGAAGCCTCTTTGTAGTCATTTAACCTGCTGAAATAGCAGCCAAATCTCGTCAGAATCCCATCCTAACATCTTAAATTCAGAAGGAGACATTGGATGATATAATCCCTGATATACAAGAAGACCAAGATTCTCATGACTGGCATAGCTTTTATCATAGGCCTGATCAATCAGAGCTGAAATGATGCCCGCAGCAGCAGCAGCAGCAGCAGCAACAACAACAACAACAACAACAACAACAACAACAACAACAACAACAACAACAACAATAGCATAGTACCTAACTGCTCAGTTTAAAGTTATGTAGATTAACTAAGAGCTGAAGATAACACAATAGAATATATTTATTATCGTCGTTTGGTTCCAGGTATGGCATATCTGAGATTTATGTTTGAACAAATAATATCTGAAAGAATAATACAATGAAATATTGGTTAGTTTTGGAAAACTTATCTAAGAGATTACTATTGATATGTGAAAGTATCAATATTATATAAAGATTCTACTGTTCATGTATTTTGTATTATGAGGAGAATTTATGTTATGATGTTCAGAGAGAAAGCTTCCTGTATTTTAGATAAAGCTGTGTATTCTGATATTTTATTAGTTCAGACAATGCTGAAAATCTTCATTTGATTAAAAATGTAGTTTCACAGAGTTGTTGCTGTCCAAAGGAGAAAAGACATTCTTAGAACCACTTTCTTAAAGAATAAATTTTCTGTTGTTCTCATATTTGGCTGATAATTGATATGTGATGGTACAACAATACATAATAAACAGTGATAAAGAGTATTTTTGTTGTTGTTGTTGTTGTTGTTATTACAAACGGCTGGCATCTTAAGCAAGTGTCTTCTTCTATAGCCTCAGGCTGACCAATTCCTTGTAAGAGGAGTTTGATTGACAGGCACACTAGTATACTTTCCTGCCTCATGGCAGTCATCAAGGTCCTGTCTGACAGATGTACTGTAAATCTGTTAGACGGGACCTTGGTGACTGCTATAAAACAGGAAAGTATACTAGTCCTTATATATTTAATACTCAATATTTCATATATTCAATAAGACATTCAATACTTAATTTCATTTTACTGTTTATATTATATATTCCATATTCTATAGCCCACATTAATTTTATAAGAATATAAATAATACATAAAAACAGAGTTGGAATTCTTTTAAATAATATATTCCTCTATACACAATCACATAAAACACTTTTTTATATTTTTTTATTTTTATTCATATATATATATATATATATATATATATATGTCGACCCAACAGAGGGACCAGCTATCCGAGTTGACAGTACCATGGTAGATAAAGCAATTAAGAGTATGAAGACAGGGAAGGCCCCCGGCCCATCAGGAATCACTGCAGAGATGCTCAAAATATCTAGCAGTGTCGGCTATAGCCTAGTCACCCGTATTGTTAACCAGGTGATACACGAAGGAGTCATACCCAATGACTGGTGTAGCAGCACCATAGTCAACTGCTACAAAGGTAAAGGTGACGCTTTAGATACAAACAATTACAGAGGTATCAAGCTGTTAGATCAGGTAATGAAAGTCACGGAGAGGGTCATAGCCCAATTACTCAGGGAGCAGGTCAGTTTAGATGAGATGCAGTTTGGGCTTGTGCCTGGGAAAAGCACTACTGATGCTATATTTCTGGTAAGACAGCTTCAGGAGAAATACCTAGCCAAGGATAAACTTCTGTACCTGGCTTTCGTCGACATGGAGAAAGCCTTTGACAGGAACCCCCGATCCCTCATCTGGTGGTCAATGAGGAAACTAGGGATATAAGAATGGTTAGTGAGAGCTGTATGAGCCATGTACAGAGACGCTGTCAGTAAGGTGAGGGTTGGCAATGAGTACAGTGAAGAATTCCGGGTAGAGGTAGGGGTCCACCAAGGTTCTGTCCTCAGCCCCCTCCTATTTATCATTGTCCTCCAGGCTATAACAGAGGAATTCAAGACAGGATGCCCCTGAGAGCTCCTCTATGCTGATGACCTTGCACTAATTGCTGAGTCACTATCAGAACTAGAGGAGAAGTTTCAGGTGTGGAAGCAAGGACTAGAATTGAAGGGACTTAGAATCAACCTAGCTAAAACCAAAGTCCTAATAAGTAGGAAGGTAGAAAAATCATAAACCCCTTCAGGTAGATGGCCCTGCTCGATCTGTAGAAAAGGCATAGGTAGAAACTCTATAAGATGTACCCAGTGCAAGCTATGGACACATAAGAGGTGCAGCAATATCAAAGGAAGGTTAACTAGGAAGTTAGTTTTTGTATGTAGCAGGTGTTCAGGAGCTATAAACACTGTAAATGTGCAGAAAACAACTTCTGCAATATTTCAGGGAGAAAAACTAGAGGTGGTTGATAGCTTCTGCTATCTAGATGACCAAGTTAGTAGTGGGAGAGGGTGCACTGAAAGTGTAGCTGCTAGAATAAGAATAGCCTGGGCAAAGTTCAGAGAGCGCTTACCTCTGCTGTTGACAAAGAGTCTCTCTCTCAGAGTAAAAGGCAGACTGTATGAAGCATGTGTACGAACAGCCATGCTTCATGGCAGTGAAACATGGGCCTTGACTGCTGAAGACATGCGTAGGTTCGCAAGGAATGAAGCCAGTATGCTCCAATGGATGTGTAATGTCTGTGCATACTAGACAGAGCGTAAGTACCTTGAGGGAAAAGTTGAACCTAAGAAGCATCAGTTGTGGTGTGCAAGAAAGATGATTGCGCTGGTATGCTCATGTGGCAAGAATGGACAAGGATAGCTGTGTGAAAAAGTGCCACACCCTAGCAGTTGAGGGAACCTGTGGAAGAGGTAGGCCCAAGGAGACCTGGGATGAGGTGGTGAGGCAAGACCTTCGAACATTGGGCCTCACCGAGACGATGACTTCTGACCGAGACCTTTGGAAATATGCTGTGCGTGAGAAGACCCGGAAAGCCAAGTGAGGCCTAAATGCAAGGCCTCTGCCAGGGGTGTAGCCAGCCCACTTTTGCGTACCTTTCCTTCATTGGACACTAAACTCCGCTTGCGAAGACCTGTTGGGACAAGCGAAAGCGAAATCGTGATGGCACCTGTGCCCAGCGTCGCCTTTCTGGCACTTGTGCCCGTGGCATGTGTAAGGACTTTCGAGCGAGATCGTTGCCAGTGCTGCTGGACTGGCTCTTGTGCGGGTGGCATGTAAAATACACCATTTTGAGCATGGCCATTGCCAGTACCGCCTGACTGGCCTTTGTGCCGGTGGCACATAAAAGCACCCACTACACTCTCGGAGTGGTTGGCGTTAGGAAGGGCATCCAGCTGTAGAAACTCTGCCAAATCAGATTGGAGCCTGGTGTAGCCATCTGGTTCACCAGTCCTCAGTCAAATCGTCCAACCCATGCTAGCATGGAAAGTGGACGTTCAATGATGATGATGATGATGACGATGATATATATATATATATATATATATATATATATATATATATATATATATATATATATATATACCAGTGGCATGAAGTCAAGACATGCTAGTGGTGCACTGCATATCTGTTGATTTTTATGTAACTCAAAAATCAATTTGAGAATGTAATGTATTTATAAGCTCACTGAAAAGTTGTCCAAATCATTGGAAACTGAGCTAAAATAGCTACTTTGTTTCAAAGGAAATGCGTCCAGATTCATACTTTGCTGTGTTTCCATTTTACTTCCACTTGACATGCTTAAAGAAAAACACATATGAAATCTTTTGTCCCTGCTTTCATATCTTTCAATAACTATCATTTCAATGCTTGTAAGATTCCTTTCTCTTTCAACAAAATAGCTACAGAAGGCATGCTTTCAGAAAAACACATGCTTTGGGTTCCCCACCCTTTCTATCAGTTCTTCTTTGTCAACAATTCTTTGTAATTGATGTTGCTAACATGACAGGCTAAATGGTTGAATGGGTTTGACTTTTTGACCCATAAAAATTTTGACAAAAACATATCAACAATCCCATAATTCTTAATTAGTCAGCTCAAATGTTGCTGTGACTTTGGAATATCTATTTCGCTCTGTCGTAAGTTTTGAAATTATTATCATTAACCATCCTCTGTATTCAACTAAAATATTCTGAAATCAGAAATATAATATAGTTAATTAATCATTCGTTGATTTACTAAAATTATCTTTCCATTTTGCTGAAACTGATCTACAATTCGTGATCGCAGTAAAATGAGGTATATTGTGACAAAGTAAAATTAAAGTGTTCATTGTCTTGAATTTTCGGTTTTTTTTACAACTGAAAATGTTTTTTTTTCTACAAAATGTAACTTGAAAGTTACAAAAAATACGAATACAGAAATAAGTCAAATCTCCAACAAACTCTTTTTTACAACTTTGTCACAGTATACCACATTTTACTGCGGGAAATTTCTCTGAAAGAAATCTTCACATGACGTGAGTAGATTGATTACATATTTCTTTCATTATTTTATCACAGTTTTTTCGCCCAACAAATTCCTGTGAGATTTGGTTGTTATTTCTAACATGTGGATAGCCTGCTTCAAGGCTGTAGAATTGGGAGGGGTGGGGGTTGAGGTAATTTTTAAAACTTTTTTTTTGAAAAATTGAAATTTTACAAACAATTTTTTTTAGAATCATAATCTCCATATTTTTCTATGTATTTCCCACCAAGAAATTTCTGAAAAAAGTGCAAAATGAAGAAATGGGGAGGATGAGGTGACTGAAATTTTGAAGTTGCGATTTTCACCAATTTTTTTTCTGAGTCAAAATCTGCATACCCAAAAACAGGTTTCTGTAAAAAAAAAAAAAAATTTTTTTCAAGTGAGGGAGGGGAAGGGTTGGGTTATGTCTCCACAATGTGTGTCAAGTATTTATTTCATGACCAACCTCAGAACTCACCACACGCCACTGATATATACATACACACACACACACACATATACATGTTCGACCATAGCTCAGATGTAAGGATAAGCTGAAGAATAACCTTTCAGCAGACAAGATAGCTCATAACACCTTTGAGCGAACAGCCTTGGAGTGAACAAAATAGAGATCATTGTGTCAAAACGGTATAAAAAGCTTTGTTGCAACCGGCATTAACAGGCTAAGGAGTGCAAGGTAAAGGAGAAAAGCAGATGCAAATATACCACCTGCAATGACCTGTAATCCTCATACTTGCAACATCTGTGGGCTTCTTTGTAAGTTGTTGGCGGGACTTAAATGTCACATTCGACAGAAGCATTATAACTGATAAACAAACAATAGGTTGTCAGATCCTCATATGTTGAAACCAACAGGAAAGTCTATCATATATATATATATATATATATATATATATATATATATATGTGTGTGTGTGTGTGTGTGTGTGTGTATGTATATTTTTATATATATGTAAAAGACACTTGCTGAAGGTTTCCTGTGCCCTGCGATGAGACTGATCTCTAAACCATGTAGACGGGAAGCATGCTTTTTAATCACATAGCACCTATAAATCCTGTTTGAAAAAAAAATGGGTTGGTTATGAATGGCTAAAATGCTTTTGATCATTGGCCTAGGGTTAAAGAAAACAGGTGTACCAAATACCTGGGAAGAAAGAAACAGATTTTACGTACAGTTGCCAAATTGTAATAGAAAACATTGGTTTCAGTTCAGACATGTGCAGGATGTTAATCAACAGCAATGATAGCTGTCTAGAAATGTATTTCCTTTCCTCAGGGAGTTGATATTATAAGACATGTAAATGATATATAATGCCTTCAATGGGAGAAGCTACTCTCAAAATGGGAAAAAAATTTTGAAAGAAAAAAAAAAATAAAGGTATCTATAAAAATATACAAAATGTTGGAAAATAACCATGCTTAATATTATATGGCCGCCACCACAATCACCCCACCACCATCACCACCACTGCTACTACCATTGAGGCCACCACCACCACCACGTTACCATCACTGCCACCACCATTGCCATAATCACCACCTCTGTCACCATCATCACCACCATCGCCACAAATAACAACAGCAACAGCAAAATATTGGGTGGAACATTATTCTAATGCAAATATTTCCTCCATGCAGGTAGATTTGGTATTGTTCTCTGAGACCAAGAACACATTTTCTTTAATCAGAAGTCAATAAGCGAACGTGATAGTTATGAAGAACAATATCTGAAGAGAATGCTTACCACTAGAGCTGACAGATTTTTGTGCCCAGGGTTAAGTTTAGCATTTGCATCTATATTTACACATTGCCTTTGGTTATGTAACAATACTGGAATAATTTAGAAGAATAGATGAGATTGATTTATGCAATGATTCAATCAAATTGAAGGAATACATACACATACTGAATAAAATATTAAATGCATATGAATCGAGGCAGACAGAAGGCATCTACATACATGTATGCAAATACACATATAAATACACACACCCCAAAAAAGCAAAAAACAAATGCACATTTATATAGCCAGCCACATATACATACATACAAAGTCTGACCAAAAAGTATCAGTACTGGCACTATAAAAAGAAGACTATAACACACATCAATTTGGTATTTAATCTCCTTCAAAATAGTTCCTTTCTGAAGCCATACACTTTATTTGGCATTGTTCCCACTAAAGGAAGCATTCTAGGAACACCTCTATTTTTGGATAGTGAGAAGTTGCCTCATTGTTTTCTCTTGGACTTCTTCAATGTCTTGAAATTTTGTTGATTTATATTCTCTGCTCCTGAAATATTTTTGATTTCCATGACGTCTTGAAATTTTGTTGATGCAGACTCTTAGCTCAATTTTCTCTGCTATGGTCATTGTTGGAACCTCTGTGGTGTGGTGAGATGACCACATTCTACACACTCAGTTTCCAAGCACTGCTATAAACAATGGAAGTGAGTAAGAATAGTAGTACTTAGTATGCATGCATGAGAGACTTGAAGGTCAATCTGTGCCATGCGGCTTCACTCTGTCTACTTTAGCTCTGTTACCATCGCAAGAGTCCCACTACTTTTCAATCAGACCTGGTATATATATGAATACATTGTCTCTGATAGGATAAACTATGACAGGGGCATATTTTAAAGAGTCAGTTCCTCTGTGATGTTCTTTTTTGTTGAAAACATCTGAAGGAAATAGGTTTACAATAAGAGAGAAACCCCAAACTGACTCAGATTCTTTGATCATGGCAAAATTTGAACTCAGATCATAAAGAGACAGAATAAATACTGCCAAACTGAACTGGTACTCTGTTGGTTATGACACCAAGGGTTCCAAGTTGATCCGATCAATGGAACAGCCTGTTCGTAAAATTAACATGCAAGTGGCTGAGCACTTCACAGACACATGTACCCTTTAGATAGTTCTTAGGGAGATTCAGCATGACACAGAGTGTAACAATGCTGACCCTTTGAAATACAGGTATAATTCATTTTTGCCAGCTGAGTAGACTGGAGCAATGTGAAATAAAGTGTCTTGCTCAAGGACACAATGTGTCGCTGGGAATTGAACTCACAATCTTACGAATGTGAGCCCAATACCCTAACCACTAAGCCATGCACCTTCCCAAATTGGTAGACTCACTAAAACATGAGACAAAATGTCTTGTTGTTATCAAACTTTAAGTAAGTTCAAATATGTGCATGAGATATTTTAACTTCCAAAGGTAAATTCACAGCAGTTTACCAAGGAGAAAAAATTCCCACTTATGGTAAAGGTGTAAATACACCATTATCACTCAATGGTGCCTTCTACTAAACCCCTA